>NW_013666769.1:5666-19358 GCF_000517525.1 Limulus polyphemus
ATTCGCCAAGGTACAGGATAGTTCTAGAAAGCAGAGGGCGTGAGTATAGTCACGTGATCTCGCTGACGCAACAATACGTTTTAGTTCTTTAATTTGACCTTGAAATAATTTTCAGAGTTTTCCTTAGTTCAGACTAATTCTTTACATCCCATCAAAGTCTGGACCCATTTTCAGGAGCATTTAGCCATGTTTGTAGAATTTATGAAGGAAATAAGACATTTATTTTGTATTTATTTTTATTACATGCAAATTAGCTATTGTGATAATGTTACACAACATGTGCCAGAATATGTCTTTGTACTTAGTTCAAAAAGCGTAGTATGAAGACATTTTTTCTGATACAAAGGTCAAAACCTAGATAACACTATGTAAAGGGTTTATGCAACATTAAGCTATTAATGTACAAGTTGTTAACTACCGCAACTGTTAACATTGTTGCGTCAGCGAGATCACGCTACTATTGTCACGCCACCTGCTTTCTATAACTATCCCGTTCCTTCGGGAGTGCTCTAGCATTTACTAGATTGGGGGATGATCTGGTATATATAAGATGGTCACGGCGTGACGTGACAATGTGTGTGTAGGTAGTGAGTAACTGAACCGCAGTCAGGAAGTATTGTTGAAGTTAACGTTCGTTGTTAAAACGTTTGTAAAAGAGCGACTAATGAAAATAAGTGTATCGGTAAAGTTATATTCAGAAAGAATAAACCAGTTTTATTAAGTAAGGACTTGTGTCGCTAAAGTTTCGTCGGAACGAAGTTACGGAAAATCAATTAATAAACGGAGACGTAACAACATGATAAAACTTTATAATGTATATTTTATTTTTCATATATTTGTTTGGCTCATCAAAAGCTTATCAGTGGGCTATCAGAATTGTGTCTGTTGCAGGGATAGATCCTCAGATCCTTAAATTATAATGGTATAAGCCTTTAAGCTTACTGCTGAGCCACTTTTTATTAAACATAATGTTACATAGAGTAAAAACGTGTCTTTAAGTTAAAATATAATGTTATAAATATCCCCTATCTAGGAGTGACGGTAATGGATACAAGTCAATCAAACTATCTTATTGACGCATGATACCAAAGGTAGGTATAGTTAGGGGACACTGGTTGTCTTTTAACAATTTGGAGGAACGTTTTTGTAGGTTTGTTCTCATTCTGTTAACAGTGGTACAGAAACACAAGGTATCTTGCATGCTGTTGTGAGAAGCAAGGCTTTGATGTCGATTTCGGTAAATCAAAACTCTTGTTCCTGGAGCTAATAAATTTCATTGCTGTAACAAAAGCCAAATGTTCCCCATACTGCTTTGATAGAGACAAGTACGACCAGCTCATTTAGCTCTTCTTGTGGGATCAGATGAAGGAAGTTTATTTTGAGGTGCTACAAGAATAGACTTACTAGATGAAGAGGATGAAAATGATTCATTTTCTTCTTCGTAGGATAACTCTTCTGTTTTCCAATTTGCTGGCGGATGTAACACTGGAAGACCATCGCCATGAGGTACTGGTTTCATTGTAGATTCAATACCTGGATATTTAATGTATTGTTTAGTTTTGCCGGAATATCCAGAAACATAAATCATGCAAAAATCATTTTGATTATCTTTTGGCTCACGCCATATCATGGGAACTGCAAATGGCATACTTGCTCTCTTATTATTCAGCTACTCTGTCAAGCCAGATGTGCAAATTGTACAACAAACATTTGGAGCCTAATGTTTTTCTTTGTCACCAATTTTACACCCCAAATAGTGATAGTAAGCTCTCTTTACATTGTATGTTATGTTTTTCCTCCGCGAAACTGTAATATATCTTTTCCACAAATGTAGCAAAAACTGTTTGGGTCATTTTTGTACTTTTGGACTTTACTTGAACTGGAGGCAGCCAGCAGTTCAAGCGATTTTCTAAAAAAACATAAAAGAGACTTCACCCTTAATACTTAGCCAAAGATTTTTATAAAATGTAAGTGCCACAGATCATGTATGTATCTCCAGAAGTAACAGAAATACTCTAAGTAGAACAGTAAGCAGGGCCTACAGTGAAAATAAAAAACATATTAGTTTCTTTCTTTCGTAAGGTGCTTTATAAACTGCCTTTACCATTGTAGGTCACGTGTACAAATGATGATAACTGCATTACACTAAATTAAATAATAAACTTATTTATACAAAGTAACTCAACTTGCCCAATAGCTAGCACAGATCCAACTACTTCACTAAAAACACACTGATTGATTTGCTCTTTCAGCTAGACACAACTATATTGAAACAACTATCTGCTTCACTGATTCACTATGCAAGCTTACTTCACTTATTGGATGGATCAACTGTATTTATATCTAATCCTTGTTCTAGATGTTCTACAAAGCCTCTTGTTCATTAATATTCTTTTATATTCTAGGACTGACTTGATCTTAATGTGAAGCACCCTCTATCTAGCATGTAGATTACAACATTAAAATATAGTTTATAACACTGCTCCTTCCAAGATTGCGAAGACTCTTGAACAATTCCAATACAGAATCAATAAAACACTACACTAGACTGTCCTTTCACCAAATCGTTTCGGGAGTTTTCTTTTTGAGACCCATGATATATAAATGAGATGACGTCTCGTCCCTTATTGCCACTGGTTGTCCTGTTTCTGGGGGACCTCTTCCTAGGTAAGTGGTTGAATTAATTTACTGGCGATTCCATCCTTGATGATCCTTTGCAAGTGGTCTCAATAGTAAGTGGGGTTCCTCAGTAGCTTGTGTTTCTGCTTACAAATTCTTCTCTGGGGGTTACCCAGTTGACCATTCTCTTACTGATGTACTTCTAAAGATGATCATGGTAGATGACTTTTAGCTTGGATTGCCAATCGTCCAAAACCTACTAAACTTTGAAGTGTGTCCACCCTTGTCATAAGAACTGTTCAACCATATCATGTCAATGAAATCCAGTTTTATCAGCATTTATATCATAACTACATTTTGTTTTATCACAAGCTGATTTAAATCTTCTCTGGGTAAAGTAATCTATGGTATATTTATTCTTCATATCCACGAGAATTCTTCCCACCAATAACTTCTTGGAACATGATGGAGTATTTAGTTCCATTATGATCCAATCACTAGGTGAATAATTATTGCTAATAACTCAATGTATGAGCATTTCTCTTTTTGGTGCAATGATCACCGTTTCTGTTTTCACTAGAAATTCAACATCTGGTATAGTAATTATCATGTAATGCACAGGGATTTCCTGGTTATAGACTGTGCAGCTACCTGAAGCTAGCATAACCTCACATATTGTCTTTGCATGAAATCAGCTTCCAATGTACACTTTTCTCAATGTCAATAACTCACACTTTATGATAAACAAGAACGCTTCTTATAGTAAGGGTAACTTCCATCTTCCCTTTTGATCGAACTTTATGACTACTTGCTGCTCACATCAATCCCCCTGGTTTCTTCATCTCTAGAGGCAGATTGAGTCAAACAATTGTAGCTGAAGAATCAGTGTCAATAAGCAAGGTTGTTTTCCATAAATAATCCCATGGACTCATGGACGATTTTTTCAAATAATGAACTTCTTTTGTAATTTTGGATAATAGATTTTACAATTGAACTTTGCTTCATAAGTCCAACTAATTCAGTTTTCTTGTTGTTTCGTAAGCTATATATTTCTCCTTCGATCTGATTAGGTTCTGTTTCGTTGGCTTAATCAAAGATGTTGATTTTCTTACAGTTTTTACTGCAATGGAGAGATTCCCCAGATCTGTAGCAGCTACCTCTTTCTAGTATACTTTGAGAGAAGCTCTTATTTCAAAGAGGCCTTTGCCTGCAGTTTCTGCCAATATGTCCCTTCAAATTACACTTGAAATATTTATTATCTTTTAATCTATTTCCACTATTCTGTTTAATTATTTGTTTAACTATTACATTCAGTTTTTCTACACTATCGATATGGAGAATTAATGTTTCAATACTACATGATCTAATATCCTAGATGTTGCTGGTAATAGTTTACCTGCAACTTTAATGGGTTCTAGTTCCATTGCAACTTCAGAACTTCCTTTAAAGCTATTTTGCTTCAGCCTGATTTTCATATCCTCATCTGCTATGACATTTATAAATTGGTCAAGTGCCAATGAATATACTATTTCACAGGGAGTGTCTGGGTAAGATAATGGGACACGCTTATCAAAATCTCCTGTAAGTTCAGCTAAGATATCTTCTTTTCTCTGCACCCTGTTCTGTACCTTTGCCTTGGATTTTCTTTCTGGTATGACACTCCAAACCTGGTGTCTAGTAATTCTTGGTAGTTATTACGACCCTCAGTTAAAAGGTTACTTAATGTTCTGAAAAGCAGATCCTTTTAAATGGGCGGAAAGATAAATAGCTTGTTGTTCACTATTCCATCCATTCAATCTAGAAATTATCTTGAACCTGAGCCTAGTATGCTTCTCATCATGCCCACTATTGGTTAATGTTGAACACCAACGAAGAACTGAAATTTGTCTTAGTAAAAATGCGCCAAAATTAGGAAAACTACTCTTAGGAAAATCAGGATAATACATAAAATTTAATCCAGTAGAATTTCTCTAAGGCAAGATCTGTACCTCGCTTCGCTCAGTCAAATAAACCTTACCCCTTCACTTTTAAATAGCCTTATACACCTCTGTTTTATTTTTTTTATTTGTTTCAGTTAATAAGCCATTTAACGTCAAATGAAAAACATACAACAATTTGACTTCAGGGAATTTACCACCATAGGTACCATACTAAAGGGCTAAGATACTGCTGACACAATCATACCTATGTTATAGTCCTTGAAAAGTCTGCATGGAAGAGGTCTCTGGCAGATGGATATTGCTTTTGACCTATCGTTTATATATACCCTTGTAATAGTTGACCCAAGATTTTTGACCAAACAATCACAAGTTTTTATATATCTCGTGTTTTTGTCGACCTAGTTTTTCTGGCCACTTAAGAGAGCAACCGCTCACCACAAGCCAGGTCATACTTTATTCCGAAAATTTGTGAAAACAAATGAAAACACTTAACTCTAACAAAACGGACTCGGTCCCACGCATCGACCACGTGTCCATTTTTACTTGTATATAGTATTAATACTATAACTAGAATGACTTCAGATTATTACATGAAACTACAATTGTTTATCCTAAATATTTAAATTCTTAACAGTACACATCTATTTATACTTAAATGTTATTGTTTTATTGCCCTTTGAACCGCGTCTACCCATTATTTGGTCCATTATAACTCATAAATCATAGACGAACGGACAGCTCACGATACGCTCTCAAATCACGCTACACCCGATCTGCTTCCGAGCGTACATCGTGAAATATTTTAATTATATTATTATGATTTATATTTATTTTACCTAAATAAACTTTCCAAACCAATTGTTTCTAGTAATCAGTTACTAAAGTACCAGTACCTGCAAGCTATCAAACTTGTGTGGTTTTCATTCCAGGCATCATGGAATAAATTATCATTAACTAAATTCAGCTGAACTAAGACTTTTCAACTAAAATTATCGTAACTTAGCATTAATTAATTAATCTTGCAGCTTTGTATATGCACTAAAACCAAGCACAACTCCCTCAGGACCTGTCATAGTCTGGCGGTTAGAGCACTCAACTCACAATCTGCAGGTTGCAGATTCTAATCACATTATTGAACATGCATGCCCTTTCATTGGGGGCATTATAATGTAATGGTAAATCCTACTGATTTATTAGAGTATCCCAATAGTTGGTAGGTGGTATTGGTTAGTTCCCACTAGATTCGCTTCTAAATTAGGGGTGGTTAGAACAAATAGCCATGAAATTCAATACATAGACACAACTCTCTCACTACATTTGGAGAAGTTGTATGCCTTTTAGGTATGCTAGCAAAAAAAAAAAAGATCTATAGAGGACTATATGCTATGCTCTGTAGAGTTCTCATCATTAACTAAATCAAATGATTGATTTTAACAGACATTTTGCTTCATAAAGATTACTTGGTACTCTGTTGATCAAACAACTGTCATCGAATATCTCTTGTGGTGAAACTGCTTAATAGCTAAGAAAGTATGGACTACAAAGCTCTTTGAGTCCCATTAATCTTGTGGTCATACAAACCATTCTAACTCCAAATGATTGAGTGATAATCATACACGATAGTGCATACATTGTACCTTACAACAACACCCACTAGCTCAGAAAGCAAGGGCAGAAACGCTCTATCAGTCGAGTTTTGAACTCCTAGCAATTACCTTCAGTTGTGCAAACCAGTTATACACTAGACATTATATCTAATAACACCAGCTATCTTAGCTTAATGGTATTCAAGTGGAAATCACACAATTTACTTAAAGATCATCCTAATTCTTTTGAGAAAGTGGTTCTCATAAAATTTAGTGCACATATCATATCTTATAATAGCAGCTGGTAACTTGAGTAACAAGGAACACTACTTCTTTTCAATCATTGGTTTTTTGAACAAATAATCGTCCTATCTGTTACACGGGCAGTGATTGCACAATGTAACACACACAAATAGTGGCTCATGTCACCACTTAACGGATTGGAAAGCTAGGTTCATAATACTCATTCAGGCAGCAAGCATTCAATTAAATGACCATGCTAGCTGGTGATGATCCCATTCACATCAATTAGAAGGTCTTTGTTATCGATTCCATGGATTGTCGAAGCCAAATCTTACCTATAGGTCCAACACTTCCTCACCCAAACAATCATATAAGTATTCTCATCTCTTTCTTCCTCATCTTCAGGGCCAGACTGGATAAAATAGTGATTTGATCTTCATCTGACTGAACTACCTTCTCTCATGATTCTTGATTAAGCCATTTCAACAAACGTTCATTAGTCACACGTGGACACAGTTGATAAATGTACACTATGGGCTTGCAAATGTCCCTTGACTGCTGTAACACATATGCACATGAGCTAACTTGTTGGAGCACAAGATGTGGTATTGTCCATTTGGAGCCAAGAAGCTTGAATGCTGATGACATATACGAAAAGACACACCCATTCCACATTTTGATGCATTCACTCCTGTACTGTTTTGTCATAGCACCTCTTCTATTACACGTCAGTCTTTCTTATATGTGGTTGTGCAAACTGGTGATAGTCTAAAAATACACAACTTTAACCATTCCACGTATTTATGTAGACATTGTGGGAACAGTTGTTAAAGGAGGAGGACCATACATCATGTCTAGATGGAGTAAGACGTCTCGACCAAACATTAGCATATTCGAAAATAACCTGTGGGTCTTTGTTCAGTTGTGCAATATGCCATTCGTGCATAGGGTAAGTGCCCATTCTAGTCAGATTAGTTTGGGTTAACAAACGTAGCAAGCTTACACTTAATAGTATTTATCACTCTTTCTGCTAAACCATCAGACTGGGAGTGATAAATTAAGTTCTCATTTTCCTCTCATCCACCACTTTAAACAGCTCAGAACACGGTTAGCTGTTAAATTCATGTGAATATTTTCAGGAGCTCCAAACTGAGCTATCCAGTGCTCCACTAGCACATCAACCATGGAATGTGCAAATATATTGCCCAATGGATAAGCCTTGGCCCACTTTGTGAAGTTGTTTTTTTGGACATGAGTATATAGAGGTGACCTCTTTCTGCTTCTGAAAGTAGATAAGCAATTTCCAGAGCCATTTTCTGTAGAGAACCAACAATTCTTTGTTGGAGTGTACCCTGTTTAGGTAGACTTTTTCTGTGGGTGGCACACACTTTGCAGTCTTTGCACAAATACTGAATATACTGATTTGAATGTGGCTAGAAGAACTACTCTGGAACATTAGCATAAGTGCATGTAATACTTGGTGTCGTTCAATCTTTGTGTTATGCAAAGTCTCAAAAATCTTATGCCTCAAAGTTCTGGGCACTAATAGCTGTAACAAAGACTAAAAACGACTACTCACTGATTGATAGCAACAGTACAGCACAACTTACTGTACTCACAACTGGTGGTGCAAGTGCCATAGGTTACATGCATCTGTGTTGTGTTCATCACTCTGAATCGTATGTACTTAACCTTTCTGCACACACAAAAAAAAACACCCATGTTAGAGGTGGAATTTTTATTGTTCTTTACAGAGCTCCCAAAGTGTTAATCATGGCATCCATCTACTAGTGGAATCTCCTAATCTATGACTTATTTTATTGTAGCCCATGTTGTCAGCCTTGGAGATATTGTATGATTAAATTCTATTCCTCCCGTGCTATTATCTAAAGTACAATAATCTCTGGATTTTTAGGATCGTCCCATTTCAGTGATTTGTGGCTCACTTGAACAATGAACTTTCTGCCATACAAGTAGTATCAAAAGTGTTTTACAAAGACAACATCTGCAAGCAATTTTTTCTTTGTCTTACAGTATTTGCATTCAGGGGCTATGAGTGTATGACTAAGATACACGATTATACATTCTACTCCATTTTTTAAACTGTGACAACACTGCTTTAGTTCCACTCTCTCTGGCATTGGTGTATAACAGGAATTCACAGTGCTATTGCAGATATGACAACACTGGGGCTTTTTTAAAAGTACACTAAAAAGACTGAAATGCATGCTCACATTCCTCATTCCATCTGAAGTGCATTTCTCCCTAAGTAAGAGCCAATAATAGTGAAGTAGTCTTGGATAACTTAGCCACAAAACACTGGTAATACGATGCAAACCCAGGAAACTGTGGATTTCTCAATTGGTCACAAGCTGAGGCCAATCTTGTACTGCTGTTATTTTAGTAGGAGCTGTGGAGATTCCTTTTCTACCCACAATATAATCAAGAAATTCCACTTCTGTGAAAATGAATGAGCATTTTCTGTGTTCGGTTTCAAACCTGTCTTTTTTACCCACTAGAAAACCATTTTCAGGTTCTTAGTAGCAGACTTAAATGTGTGTTCAAACACCAAGACATTATTGACATAGCTCAGACACTTCTCCTACTGCTGTCTCTTTAATGTAGGCTTCGCTAGCCTTTTAAAATTGGCAGAAGCATTACATAGGCTGAAAGGCATAATGTGAAATTCGTACAATCCATCTCTCGTGAAAGTAGTCTTAGCCCTTCTCTCGTCATCCAGATACTAGAAAGTAGAATATTGAACCAACAAACTCATTTCAATACAACCAGACATTCATCTGTTCGTGATAGTGAAATGACATCAATACAAGTTATTACATGAATCCATTTAAAATCAATTCAGAATCTGGGCGTACTTACTTTATTCCTTACAATAACTACCAGAGATGCCTAAACATCTGTTAACATCCACTGTACTTCAATACTGGTTACCCCTAGTATTCTGGGGAATCCTCTTCAGTAGTTGTAATAATCAAACATGCATCACCTTTGTATATATGTGTGATATTATGTGACTGTGATTCGCCTCATTTGGCAATTTCAAAAGTACATTAACATATTCCACCAACATATCACTGAGTTGCTGCCACTGCTTTAATTCTAGATTTTCTGTGCAATCCTCAACTAGGAAGCTGAGATATGTTGATAGTCATGTCTTTACAAACAATTGCAGTGTAATGGACAGAACTTTAGCATTACCACTAACACCAGTTCTTCTATTTTTCCTTACCATGCCAATAACCATTCCAGCTTGTAACTGGATAACTGGCCATGTGTACTTGTGGAACAACACCATGTATTCATCCCCTCTCAGATGGTAGTACCTGAACTAATGCTATTTGTTTTCTGGACAGAAAACAGTAACCTATTTCATGAATGGATTCAATAATCATGTTACAATGCATTGACACTAAAGATATGGTACTTAGTAAACCAAGGAACATTACTTGTGTATGTGAGGATAATGTGACTTCGTTTCTCACACACACTCACACAGTCCTTTGTGATATGCAGAACATAAGTTTACTCATTACTTGGGCTAAACTGACAAGTGTGCTCCACAGTACATCTATTCGAATAATGCTGATGCCAGAACCGAGGTCACTGTCAATTGTTTTCAATATGCAAGTGAAGACTTCTAGACTCAATTCATTTCTACTTTATTTTCTTTCACAAGAACAAGGTTCGTATCAACAGACCCGAATGATGGTTCTGCTTGGAGTGCCTGATATACCATGCTATTTATGTCTACCAGGAATTCTACCTCTCGTCTTTGTAATTCAGTGGCCATGTACTTCAGATCTTTACACAAAGACTATATACACTAGCTGTTCCTAATTTAGAAGTGATAGACTTCTAGAGTAGGCAGTTAGTCAATGGTCCCACCACTAACATTTGAGCTACTCTAATTGAATAATGGGAGTTGATCATCACACTTATAACTTACCCAGTAATTTAATTAGTCCATGCCCAGTCTAGAAAATGTACTTAGAAAGTCAGAGTTTGTCAAAAGTCTTGAGCCACACTGAACATGCTAATAATCTTGTTTTATGTAGTTTTCAAGTGAATGAACAAATCCCAACTCAGTGTTTGTTGGACAATATATATACGAACCGAATCTTATTGAAATCAAAAACATCAAAGTGGTACTCAAAATAGCATGATATTAAATGCAAACACCACGGACATTTTATAGGACGATAAACATATATAGTGACGTAACTATTATACAGTGCGTATGAAATTATAATTAAAGTAGGAACACAATATTGTAAAAAACAATTTATATAAAAAATTGATCCATAATAAATTCAATATAATTAACATTGTTTTCCCACATAAATATAACGCTACACAAAAAGACAAGCCCCCAGTAGTACAGCGGTATGTCTGCGGACTTACAACGCTAGAATCCGGGTTTCGATACCCGTGGTGGGCAGAGCATAGATAGCTCATTGCGTAATTTAGTGCTCAATTACAAACAAACAAAAAGACAAGAAATATTCAAAATTTTCACATAGAATTAAAATTATTTTCTAAACATGTAAAATACATTTTGTCTGGATTTTACAAATAATACACTTAATTTCCACACTTAAACACACGCTATAATTCTCAACGAACGATTCACGCACTTTACTTACTACCGCGCTTGACTCAATTGTCCGTCTATATCTTCAATCTCTCTGTCTGCTATTCTAATTCCGATTAATTGTCTGGTGCACTTATATACAAAAATAGAGGGCGCCTAACTAATACTGGATTATTCGTGATGTTCCCCGATCTTTCTAGAACTCATTACCAGCGTCACGTGACTTCCGCTGTCGTAACAAGATCTAGTTTCTCATGACCTTTAGAAAGAAAATCCAGATAATTTTGTAATACTATAATACGGCGTCCATCGCATACCTACATAGAGAGAGCTAGCTCACTCTCCGATATTTGTTTCTATTTTTGAACATGAACAAAAGTGAAATGCAAAGTTGTATTGAGAAAGAATAAACTAATTTTATTTCAGAAAGGACTTGTATCGCTGAAGTTTCTCGGGAAGAATTTTTACAGGAAATTAACAAACGAACAGAGACGTAACAATAGGAAGAGCTACCAGGCATAGTTTCTCTATCTCCGGTGTATATGCCGCTTTTCAGCAATCCAGAAAACTGGCGAATAGCCAAAACCGAGATTTCTTACTTTCGTTAATTATCATCTTTCTTCAACAGGCCTAGCGCCTACTTGGTTCTAGCAGTAACTATAATTTTATTATCATTTGACAAAAGAAAACAGTATTTACGATCTTTCACTACTAATTTATTAATATTATTTCAAACATTTATAAAGCTTTAGAACACACTTTATTACCTAGTAACCCACGTATGACATCTTATAAAAAGTAAGCAAACAAGTATTAGGAAAACTTATCGCTAAACAAAAAAGCTATGTAGGACTGGCTAGTGAACTTGAAAAAATGAACCAAACAAGATAGGGATAGAAGTGAACATATCACTTGATCCAGTTAATGATCATATAGCAAAGTCGTCTCGACTTATACAGAGAATAAATTCCTACATTACTGGCTTTCCTCACTGGCAAAACAAACAGAACCAGAATTTTCAATCGTAAAATGTTACTCTATTGTAAAATAGTCATAAAAGTAGTATTCTAAAATCATATAAAGGCGGGATCACCGACAAGGGGTGTGGGGGGGGCTCCTCATATGTCCTTGCTCTCCACAGTTCTAACAACCTTTCTGAGTAGCAGCCTTTCCTGCCATGGCATTTTCCCTGTGAAGTTCCCAGCATTGAGCTTTCTTGTGCCCAGGTTTGTTACAGTGCCAGCAAAGTCCCTCAAAGCTCTCTGAAAGCTGCCCTTTTCTGGCCTTGAATCCTAATGACTATACCAACCTTGGTACCTCTGTGCTGGACTTAATGTGGGATTCAAATTTAAAAGCTCTGGCCATTCCATCTTGTATAGTAGAGGGGTGTGCTTGCTTCATTTGTATCTTCAGTTGTGAACTGTCCAAGGCATATACAAACTGATCCCTCAGCAACAACTTGAGGACATCGAGTGGTGCAGTTGGGTAGGCCTTGTGTGCCATACTTTCCAAATCCTGTGCCAGCTCTTGCAGGCTCTCCCCTTTAGCACGGACTCTCATCCTAAACCTAGCTCTGTAGACTTCCGACTGATTTTGGGTTCCGTACCTGAGTTCTAGAGCAGCTACCAGTGCTCTATGGTTGTGCCTGTCGTTTGCTGACAACTGTCCAAGTATTTCCAGTGGTTGTCCCTTCAAGCTCGTTGCCAGATATACTGCTTTCTGCTCCTCTGTCCATCCATTCATTTCTGCCAGTAGCTCAAATTATGCTCTATGTGCTTCCCACGTTGCCTTCCCATCGAATTTCTGCGGCTTCCTTCGTACTGGATCACTCCTAGTACTGACATTCATATCTGGGATATGGCTTCTAACGGGACTGAACATGTCTGCATTAGGGTTTAGCTGCAGGGTTTGGAAGGGGCTTGCCATTGTCTGGGGCTGATTAAGTCGATGTATAATATATCCTCCTTGTGTAAAAGACACTAAATCATCCTTTAATGTATTTAATTCGTTTTGAAATTTACTAATGTTTCCTTTCTTGTTCCAGTTGCCACTGCTGTAGTCTCTCTTCTTGTTTATCTTCTCGTTCTTCTTGTTTCTTTTCTTTTTCCTCCAACAACTGCTGTAATCTCTCTCCTTGTTTCTTTTGCTGTTCTTGTATTGCTGCCATCAAATTTTCTAAGCTGTAGTTTGATTTGCCACTTCTCGTTTCCATCTTCTTTTTCTTCTCTCTCTCTTTTTTTTAGTCCCACTCTCTGACACCAATTTTTTACGTCTCTGGTCGTTTGTTATTTTCCCGTAAAAAATCCTTCCGAAAAACTTCAGCGATACAAGTCCTTTCTTAAATAAAACTAGTTTATTCTTTCTCAATGCCAACTTTGCAATACACTTAATTTCCACAATCAGTTTAACTTAAACACACGCTATAGTTCACAATGAACGATTCAATGAACTTTACAGCGCTTGACTCAATTGTCCGTCTCTATCTCTGCCTGTCTGCAATTCTATGCCGGTTGATTAATTTCGCTTTATCTGGCGCACTTATATACAAGAATAGAGGACGCGTAGAAAAGACCAGAGTTGCCACGACCAGACATGATCCTTCTAGAATGTCATGACGTGTTACTAGCGTCACGTGACTTCCTCTGTCGTAACACTGCCCCTTCCTTAGTATTGTTCGTCCCGAACAATAGTC
>NW_013666769.1:20271-29689 GCF_000517525.1 Limulus polyphemus
CTTCTTGATTATTTTCTCGTTCTTCTTGTTTCCTTTCTTTTTCCTCCAACAACTTATGTAATCTCTCTTCTTGTGTTCTTTCTCGTTCTTCTTGTTTCTTTTCTTTTCCCTCCAACAGCTGCTGTAATCTCTCTTGTTTATTTTGCTGTTCGAGCTGCCACTCTTGCAGGTTTTCTTGCCACTGCTGTTGTCTCTCTTCTTGTTGCTTTCTCGTTCTTCTTGTTTCTTTTGCTGTTCTTGTATTGCTGCCATCAAATCTGCTAAGCTGTAGTTTGATTTGCCGCTTCTCGTTTCCATCTTCTTTTTCTTTTTCAGTTTCACATTTGACACCAATTTGTTACATCTCTGGTCGTTTGTTAATTTCCCGTTTAATTTATTCCAGATGAAACTTTAGTGATACAAATCCTTTTTTAAATAAAACTAGTTTATTCTTTCTCAGTACAACTTTGCAATACACTTAATTTCCACAGTCACTTCAATTTAAACACACGCTATAATTCACAACGATCCACGCATTTTACTTACAGTCACTACCGTGCTTGACTCATTTGTCCGTCTCTATCTCTGCCTGTCTGCAATTCAATTATATATCTCGCTTCATTTGCCTGCTTATATATTAAAATAGAGGGCGTGTAGAAAAGACTAGAGTTGCCAGGAAGAGACATGATCCTTCTAGAAACTCCAGCGTGCATGCTTCCAGCTCGCGTGACTTCTGCTGTCGTAACAGTATATAGGTCCAAGCAATATGATAATTTAAGTTACAATTGAGATACCTATTATCTTGTTATTTACTTACTCCATTCTAAGTAAGCAGTTATTAATTAATCATTTAACTTCCTCTAGAATCCCATAAGAGAGAGTTGATGTTTCTATACTATTTGATCTGATGATTCGATAATACCAATACAGTTATTTTAGTTGTTTGTCTGCAACTTTAAGTCCCATTATAAATCGGATAGCTTTAGCTTAATCCACTATAGCATCTATGAATTAGTCAAATTGCCAAAGAGTCCATCATTTCACATGGTGCACCAGGGTAAGCTAATTTAGCAAGACTTTCCAAATTTTATTCAGATAAAGTCCCATTTTTTTCCTGGCATGGAACTTCTTTTGTACTTCCTTTTTTACTTTGTTGATGTAATTTTGCACTTTTTCATATTTGTGTTTTATTAGTGTTTCTGCACCTTCTAGATGTCTTTTTTTGCTACCTTTCATAATCCTTTTGCACGTCTCCAATAGTTTCTTCGATCTTTTCTCCAATCCATTTCATTTTTGTTCTTACTTTTTCTCGACTGCTTCTGTTATCAACACTGTATTCAGTTTCCATACAACTTCTACTCATACATGGACTAGCTTTTATTAGCCATAATTCTGTTTTCTACAAGCCTTTCATATTGCATTTCTATCCTCGGTACCAAGACTGCATTTACCACACTAGAGCTGGAAAGAGTATGCCAGCCTGTACTTTTATATACTTCTAGTGTGGCACTGTTTGATTGGTTGGATGATTGCCACTCATAGTGTAGACCCTCATATGAATGTATTCTGCTGCAGTTCATTTTCATACGTATTATATATGAATACTATGTTTTATACACCCTTGCTATAGTACGATTGTTTAAATTTCATTTTCATCTGATAAATAGTTTCATGTAGAATGGCAGTGGAGAAAGTAATTAAATTACTTTTGCTTTAGCTGCTTATTTTTCTAAGTCATTTACCCAAAACATCACCGTTGTCTTCTTGTATGAAAGGTTTTTGCAAACTTGACCTTTTCCACTGGCAGGTCAGGTGGTCTTTCGAGAGTATAACCTCCCTTATTTATCAATCGGAATGATCAACAGTAACGTGGGTTGCACATGAACTCTGAGAAAACCAGCATTGTTGTTTTATGTATACAATGATATGTTATTTTTTAGTGTGTAACAACTTCTCTAGAGAAGAAGCTTCCTAAATATATAGAGTTCTCTCCAGTAAAGATGTCATCCCTTGTTCACATATTATTTAATAGTTTGTGACTATAAAGATTGTTTCATTTTGTCATTCACTCTGCCCATCTGCTTTCATTTTTCAAATTCTGTCAGTCAGATAATGTGATCGAAACTCGTTATTCTTTAGATCTTACCTTTTCACTCTGGAGAGAAATCAAAGCATCTGGAAATACTCCAGAGTAAGTAGGAAGAAGAAGAAAGTTTGTATGCTCCTAGATGTGAGGCTTTTGCCACAACCAAAGGTCCCTGAGAGTAAGGTAAAGCAGATCTCGTCCCCAATATTCAGGGGTGCAGATAAAGAGGACCTGGACAGTTTCCAGAAGGATTTCAAGCAAGTTATTACTTGGAATGACTAGCCCCTGGAACAGGTGATGCAAAGCCTGATCTTGAGCTATCTATTCTATCTAGCATTTGAGTTCAAGGCTCAAAAGAGAGGTATCACCAAAACATTGACCACTTGCATAAACAATCTGTACCATTTGCCTAGTAAATCATATCTTGCAATGGTCTTGGCTGATCAAGATTCTCATCGACAAGTTCATTGAAGGCTACTTGGAGAACTGATCAAGCATCACTTGGGTGTGAAAGATATTCTCACCCTAATAGAAGCAGTTTCTTTGCAATAAAGTTCAACATAGTAGCTTTGACTTGATCACAAGTGAAGAAAAAGTCTTTAATAATAGCTTTATGTCGATATCTTAGACAAAATGCCCTACCCAAGTGCTTCCATTGTGTTGAGCTTACGTTATGCCGAAAGTTAATCAACAACCCATATATCCAGATGCTGTAACTCAAACACTCTGGTTCTCAGTGAGTAGACCAGGTTTCCCTTGTCCGCCCATGATGTTTGAGCCACAGCCTCTGACAATGATGCCTCCAATTAGATGTTGCTCTGGAAGGAGGAAACAAAACATGTTCTTTGTATGTGGAATGGTAGATCACTAGAAAGAGAATTGTCCATAACTTGCCATGCAGCACACTAGGCAATGCAATAGGTTTTGACCAACTGTGCAAGAAGTGAAGGAAAACCAATAGCAAGTGGTATCTATTGCTACTTCAGTTCTGGAAAACTATTCAACATCAATTATGGTCTAGCTGCTTGTGCTGAAAGTGTTGATGGTCAATTTAGCTCTCTCGGGAATGAGTATTGTTTGGTACTTGCCAGTGAAAATACAGGGGAAAAAGATAAAGTTCCTGGTTGATACAGATATTGCCAGGACATTGGTGGATTTTGCCATATTGTCAGGGTGTATTTATTGGCTGGGCTCTTTACAGTTGGTGTCTGTGACTTTTTGGCGATAAATTTCAACAATAAATGGACAGCACATAATCCACTTGTTTTAAAATAATATATTAAACCAAATCAAATGTATATACAAATGTTCATTTCACTGTTGATTACCACAGTTCTATCAAGAGCTTTAAATTATTATTTCTTTTCGTCATAATTCACACAGGTTGGTTCAATTAATTTAGAACCCAAATGATAAGATGAATTATTATTTTCTATTCTGTTATTACAATATAATCTATGATAGTTTCATTTTAAAAACCGCTGATCAAGTCCACAGCTACTCTGCTGAAAGGCTCTTTTATGAGAGGTATCTCACCCAGTGGCACTTTGGCTACCTTCCCTCTAGGTGGTGTCCTTTGGCAGATGTCACATGACCTGTAGAATCTGGTCACATCTCTGCTGACCATTGACCAATGAAAGTTGCTGGTAATTCTGTCTGCCATCTTCTTCACTCTTAAGTGTCCTCCTACATTTGACTCATGGGTCAACTTTATCACTTGAGTCCGGTATTCTGCTGGTACTATGATCTCTTCAACTACCCCAGTAGAACTGCCTTGATAGATTGGTAGAACACTACTTTTTGGTCCTCTGTTCCATAAGTTCCTTTTCCCTTTGTTTTGTGCTCGACTTTCTCCCACACACTCTTCCAAAGTTTCTGCAGTGACGAGTATTTCTTCTGTGCTTCTTTCAGTTCCTGTAGACCTACAGGCAGGATGTCACCTTTTGAGGCTTGCAAAAGCTTGATGTCTTGGTTGCTTTTATTTTTTGGGCTCTTGTGGCGACTGCAGATATATCATCAGTCTTCTTTCGGTCTCCAAACTTCTACTGGCTGGAATATTGCTAATATCAAGTCATAGAAGTGTGCCATCATACACATGGCCTCAAGATCTCCCATGTAGTATGGAGTGTCCATTTTTCTTATTGCTATGGGAAACATTATCACTGCCTAATTAATCAGCACACACAGAGATGAACCTTGTCCATCATTTGGTCATCAGATACTAGATTGGTCCTCACTGCTGCACCCAGTGTCTGGTAGGGCTTTCACTTTCTTGTCCCTGATGTAACCTTCACCTATTGGCATGTTATGGTTTGTTTGTCACAATTGGTACTGTTGGCCAGTTTGCTAACTTGAGCTGATCATAAACCATGCACTGTTTAATACTGGTGATTGTGGCAAAGCTGACAAGTTATCTTCACTCTGTTTTTTTTGGAAGAAGCATCCATGGTGACAGTCATTCTTTTCTTGTTTCTTGCCAGCACCGTCTTTATTGGTAGCTACAGCTGCTTTATGTGAAATTTTTGCTGCTGTTTGTTGGTGGATGACTTGCACTCACTAGCAATGTGTCCCATTTTATAACAAGCATACCATTTCTTCTCCTTTTTGTCTGTTGATTTCTATCACATTTGGTGGCATCCTGCTTCTGATCAGCCACCCCTAGTTTCAACTTTGACTGGTTATTCCTGTACTTGTCAGTTATACTCCCTTTATGGGCTTCCATATCCTATTAAGCTCATTATGTCGTCCACATCTTCTAGTGCTGTCTCTTTTAAGAACAGTGACATATCAGTGGAGCACATGATCATGAATTGTTCATGTATTTGTATACCTGCCAGTCCTTCAAAACTATCTTCCAACTTGGCCATGTCAGTCCACCTTGTGAAGTATTGCTGTAAACATGCCACAAACTGAAATACAGTTTTTCAGTGTCAGATATGACTTCTCTGAATTTTCAGTGAAAATACTCCTCAGTGAGTTCATAACATTTCAACAAAGCCTCTTTTCCTGAGAGAAGGGGGGTGAGACAAATTGTCCAGTAGCCTTTGTCCCAGTCTGACTTTGGGAAAATCTTTCATACTTCACCAGAAAAGCATCCATGTCATCTTTCTGTTCATCAAATTGGGGCAGTTTGGATTGGCTCACCTTGACCTTATTGTCATTCTTAAATCCCCCCATCTTGCTGTTGGGTGAGCTTGGCGATCTCAATTTGTGCTCATATTATCTATTTTTCTAGTCTCTCCTTTTCTTTTTTCTGAATTTGTGCTCTTATTCTCTCTACTTCTAGTCTCTCCCCCCTCTTCTTTCTCTTCTACCAGTGTTCTTCTCGTAGATTGGCATCTTTGAGCCCAAATTACTCGCTCCTGCCTATCCACTTATCAAAGTCAGTCACGATGTTTATATAGTGTGATTGTGACCTCTACAATGTTTTTGCCACCACTAGAGCTGTTCATATATATAGGCCTACTTGCCACTATAGTTTATGTCTACTTCTACGACCGTTTACCACTATAGATCCTGACTGGCTCACCAATGTCAGGTTTATATATAGATGTGGATGAGCAGGATTCTTTACGGTAGGTGTCTGTGACTTGTTGGCAATAAAATTCAACAGTAAACAACAAGCACACAGTCCACTTGTTTTAAAATAACATAATATAACAAGTCAAACATATTTACAAATATTTGTTACACTGTTTATTACCACAATTGTATCCACAGCTTTAAATAATTGTCTCCTTTTGTCAAAGTCCACACAGGTTGGTTCAATTACTTTATAAAACAACTGACAAGACAAATATGCTTCTCTACTCTGTTATTACAATACAATCTATGATACTTTCACTTTAAAAATCGCTGTACGGTTTTTATGGCTGAACTCACAATCACATAGTCTAGATCTCCCTTTTGAACTACATATTGCACGTGTAATTATACCCCACCAAGAGGTGTAGAATTATGATGCAATAATACTCAATTAAAACAACGAAAATAACTCCAACATAGTAACATGATGCAATAATATATGATCACCAATTCATAACTAGAGAATGACACAATGTATAATTCGTAAACGGTTATGTACACAAACCTGCGATAAACTATCGCTTCTATAAATAACTAAATTTAACACTTGCATTAAACTTAAACAGTCATAAATATAAAGCACTCCAAGTGAAGCCACCACTTCAGCTAGTTAATACTGATTTCATTCAACTGAATAGTAACAGAATATGTGTGAATGGAGAGGCATGACTATAACTCAATCGAGTGACAATCACAAAAAATAAGGTAGTAGTCTCTGACTAGTTTCTGGCATTGACATCCTTGGTATGGGTGTACTGCAGAAATTATTTGTCAGTTTTGCCTTTGCAATAGAATAAATGATGTTCTATGGGGCAATTACCCATAATCAACTAGATCAGACCCAGAAACAGCAAAGTGAATAGGTTACGAAAGGAATCATAGTAGCTCTATGCACACAAGTGGTGTCCAGTGGTTTACAATGGAAGAAGTATAGAATGTTGGTGCAATGTACATAGTAAAAGAGCCAACACATAAAATGCATTGAGAATTGCACCAACAATCTGGAATCAGTACAGCAACAACAGTTCAGTGACTTGTTGTTTGAATATTCTGATGCATTTGCATTAACAAGATCAAATGGCTAACTGGCTTGAATAACAGTAACTTTCTATCACATAGAAACAAACAAAATATTTCTACTTAAAACACTTTCAGAGTACTAGGGAAGTAGATAGTACCAAAATACCAGTGGTTATTGTCAAAAAGAAGGAGTTACACCAAATTGATATGCTGATGTTAAATGGGTGAAAATGATAAAAACCTATAATTTTGTATCAACCATTATTGAAACTACATGTTTTTCTGACATCATGAATTTAAAAGGGTGAATGTAGTGGCTCACATTGAAGCCTTTCCATTTCTGAAGACATACAAATATCTGGATGCAATAGAAAAGGCCTGGCAAGTTGAAGTTGGGTAACAAGAGTTTAATCTAAAACTGGTTTTAACTCGAAAGAAAGTTTTATAAGTTTCATGTCATGCAATTTGGCCTGTATAACATGCCCGCCACTTTCGAAAGCTTACACTGAAAGGGCTACAATGGAAGAGATGCCTAATCTATATCTTTGATGTATTGGTGTTTGGTCACACACTAAAATTTGTTGTTGCAAACCCAAGCATAGTACTTTAGGAATTGAAAAAAGGTAGGTTTAAAGCTAAAACCAGGGAAGTGTGTGCTCGTGTATGTAGGTGGTGAGTAGAGGTGGAGTCTCCGTGGAAAATGCAAAGATTGCAGTGGTACAAGACTGGGCTCAACCTGTGACGTAGAAACAATTTTGCAATTTCATTGGTTTTATATTATACTATCGAAGATTTCTTGTAAACTTGTCTAAGACTGGTTAAACATTAATTGCTCTCATTTAAGTTGATACATTTGAGGTGGAGCAAAGAATATGAGCAAGCACTCGAATCACTAAAGTATGCTTTAGTGGAAGTTCCAGTGCTGGTGCATCCATGTCAAGATTGTGGTTCTTGTTGGATAGTGACTCTTACAATAATGGAATCAGAGCAGCATTATTGCAATTGCAGGATGGTGTAGAAAGTGTAATAATGTACATAGTCATATATTCGGAACTCCTGAATACAGATACTGTATGACAGAAAGAAGTGCTTGCAGTTGTGGCCGTCGTTAAATACTCTATATAGATTACTTATATGGTAAAAATTTACCATTCAGATGATCATGCATCACTGAAATGTCTTATGGACTTTAAAAATCTGTGCTTACAATATTTCTTAATCCTGGCCAAACTGACTGGGATGCACACTTGCTTTACACAATGATGATACATTGTGTAACAGAACAGAAGTCGACTGGTTATTTGCCAAAGACGTCCATGTATGGTTGGCAAATACTGCTCTATATAGATGTAATATATGATCCTCCTCCTAAAATAGGTGTGCCACAATTTGCACAAGATTATGTCGAATGGATAACATCTGTGCTAGTTAATGTGCAAAGGGTGTCACATGACAGAAAAAATGTTACAATAAGATAGTTAAGAAATAAATATTTCAACATGGAGACTAGGTGTGCATTTGGTACGTGCAAGCAGCATGGAAGCAGCTTGACTCTGACTGGACAGGTACTTATCTCGTACTCTGACATTGGAACATGAATTACAGTGGTTATGTGGCATGCAGAAGCATGAGGAGCACACCAAAAAGCTGAATATGTACGTTCCAGAAAAACCTTTTCATGCACTGGCTAGACCATGGATTAAAGGTTGAAACTGGTGGGTAAGAGAAAGATTAGAGTGCTGTTTTGTACAGTTTCCACTCAGCTAATGAGAAGAAAAACGTTGAAAGTACTTATCAGCCTGTATGCAACGAGGAAGTGTGAGGAAAAAACGCACGAGATATCTCTGACATTCAGTTGAGAAATCACAACTGACCTCCTGTAAATATGGCTGGGTTTAAATGCCCGATCAGTAATTAGGATAGTCATTCGATTTCTAGCTATTAAGTGACAGTTGCTGTCCATCATGTGCAATACATTGTGATTTCTACTCGATTACCAGTCCCCAATGGGACAGAAGTAAGTCTTCAGATTTACAATGTTAAATCCGGGGTTCGAATCCTTACAGTGGATACAGCAGATAGCTAAGTGTGACTTTACTCTATAAAAACAGACAAACAAACTAACTTAATTATCAACAGTTAAGACAGTCCCTAATTGTAAGATCAGTGACTGTTATGAAGTGCCATTACTTTCTATGCTATTGAATGGTATTTCACGATGAAATCTATGCACTGCATTGTACGATTGTCACTCAATTATTAAAAAGCTGGATAGTTTGTTGATTACAAGATCAATGGTGCCGAAAAGGTGCTGTGCCCCTTACTTTCCATACTAATAAGCAGAGTTTCATTTAAACGTATACATATGATATCAAGTGATAACTGCTTGATTATCACAAAGTTAGGAAGGCTGGTGTTAGTAATTAGACAGTGTAATTTACCATGGTAATAGCACATGAGCTGGAGGCAATCTGTTTCATGTTTCTAGTATATATCGGTTTGTTTGTTATGAATTTCGCGCAAAGCTACACGAGGGCTATCTGCTCTAGCCGTCCCTAATTTAGCAGTGCAAGACTAGAGGGAAGGCAGCTAGTCATCACCACCCACTGCCAACTCTTTTACCAACGAATAGTGGGATTGACCATCACGTTATAACGCCCCCACGGCTGAAAGGGCGAGCATGTTTGGTGGGATGGGAATCTAGTGTGTATGATGATGTTAATTTGATATATGTATATAGCAATATAT
>NW_013666769.1:30328-63642 GCF_000517525.1 Limulus polyphemus
CGTGAAATTCAAAAACAAACTATAGATATATAGGGTCAAATCCCTAATCATTCTAGCTATCGTTTTTCAACAAACTAATTGTTTTTGATTTTGTGTTTGTATCTATCCCCTTTGACTGAATGCTGCACAAAGGAAGATGAATTTAACTAGTTTCATCTTTGATAACATCGACAACCTGGATTTCTCAGTTGCTTCCGGTTTCCCAGAGCCAGCCTGCTATCAATCCATGGATGAAGATGCATTGCTGGCCTATGCATAGTATGTATGTTTTTTATGAGCTTTTTGATGGGTTGGAACTAGTCTTGCAGGGAAGAGCAGCCCCAATGGGTGCTAATCACCCAGCTATCTCCAGGCCACTGGGAGGACTCAGACAAAGGAGAACCCCCATCTACCTCTACTAGGCTTATTAAGCATAGTCTTCAAGCAGCCTGGCCTCACATTTCCACCCCAGAGATTATGCTGACATCCATGAAGGAAATAGTTGAACTCCTAACAAGATATTAGTTCCACTTGCGACATTCCTTGTCAGACAGGGCCCAATGGCATCCAGTAGGAGCCTTACATCCAGCAACTTAATAAATACCTTTCTAGAGATGAAGTTTGTCCACTGACCAAGCCACTATCTCACAAGCAGTCATGACAATATTACCAACTACCATCACCATTCATCCCACCCTTCAGCAGATTCCCATCCTGAAATGGCATTGCATGGAGCAGATTGTAAAGTGTACCTACATAGTAAGAGATCTGCTAGTTGTAGGCCCAAACCTCAAGGGATCTATCAAGCCTCAGAAATTCACTAACATCCTTGAAGATCTGCTGTCAGGACTGAGGCGAGGCTTCAAAATTGCCCTGTGTGAGTGTAGATTTTATAAATGTTTTTAATCTTTGTTTCCTTTTATTGTGTTTATTATTTATTGCTATTCATATATATATATTTCACACTGTCATTTGTAATTTATTTAGTTTCAATTTCCTTTCTCATTTAAAGGACATTTTTCTTGTAAGTGAAAATGTATTTTTTTCCTTTTGTAATGTATCTAGTTTTATGTTTCAATTTGATGTCCTTTGTAACATTACACAGCTGGTTGTGTTAAAGGGTAGTTTTGTTTTGTAATATTATAATTCTGTACTATGATTGTTGCTTCATTGTTAAAGGGTTTGATCTGTAATTTCTTTATTAAAGGGTATTACCTTTTGTTTTATATAATTGTAACTTTGCTATAGTTCAATGTTAAAAAAGGGTGTTTTTCTGTGTTTTTATTATTGCATGTTAAGATTTATTTGTTTTCTAGTATAGGATTTTGTTAAAAGATGTACCACAGTAATTACAGAAACTATGCTGTTAAGAGTTTTTATGATACAACTGTTATCTATGTTTCATTGTTAAGGGATTATGTTCATAAGGGACTAGAGAAATTTACTTTGCTTCCTGACTGGTGAATGCATACATTTCAGTGGTTTTAAGTTTTAAAATTAGGGATAGCCAAAACTACCTGAAGGTAAAGTGCAAAGGAAAAGTGCTGACATATCCTGTGTTTTCTACCTCCCTTGTAATAATACAGTTTTCTAAAAATTTTCTTTTAGTCTGATCATATGGTTTTGGCATAGTGGTTTTCACAGAGAACATGAGTCAAGAAAGTTGCTAAATTCCTTTCTTTCTAGCTACTTAATGTTCTGGACCATTCACCTAAAGTACCACCTTTATCTTCGTGTAGGAAAGGTATCTGCAAAGTTGTACATATGTGTGAAACTAGACAGTGACCTTTTCCACTAGAAGGTCAGGTATTGTTTTGGGAATATCACCTTCCTTATATCTCAATGGAAATAACCAAAAGTCACATGAGTAGTGTTCATGCTGAGAGAACAATGCTATGATTTCTCATTCTGGAACAACTTCAATCATTTCTGAGAAACATCTTCCTAAATATAGAGATCTCTCCAGTAAAGGTGCTATCCTATATCTGTTGTACACACATTATTTTGATTGTGTACATGAATCTAAGTACAGATTGTTTCATTTTGTCACACACACATTGTGTCCAGTCTCTTTCATTCTTAAAACTTTGTCAAAGTCAGAGACTTCATATTTGCTCCATATTTCTTGACTGAATCTTCAGTTATTACGTGGAACCTATCTTGTCTCTTTTGGAGAAAATAAGAAAACCTAATACCACACATACAACAGAGGGTGAAAAATCCCATAATATTTGGATTTTATACCAATTTTCAAAATTATTTCTTCCAATACTTTATGTTACACTCTCTCAAGTGACTGCACACTACAGATGTTTTAATAAGACCTCTTTCAGGGGAGTAGCCAAGAAGTCCTCAGAACCTTATGAATGCTGATTTTGAGCATTGAATATTGGTACACAGTGTGACCATGCTGTTCATGGTTACTGCATTCTATACTGACTCAAATGTCATGAACTGTAAAATTGTGAAGGTATCTCTATCTAATTTTCACTTAGAAGCAAAAGCTCAATAACCAATGATTTGTATTTGAGACCAAATAAAAAATCATTAGATGTCTGATTTACTTAAAATGAATCATGGTTTTGACATAAGTTTATAACACTAATTTTGTCTTATCACACTTAAAATATTTTAAGCTTGCCAAAGCTTGTGATATATTATTGAGATTAATTACTGAGTTAGTTTCAAAAATCCTTTAACTGCTTTGAGCAGTGTATATAATTAGTTTTACTAAATTGTTAAATAACATCAAGCAATAAGCCTAATACTATCATGTTATGTATTCACAATTTTTTTTTTTTGAATATGCTGAAAAACTTTATACCAGATGAATAAATATTGGAAATGGCAGACATCATTAATATGGTGACTGACAAAAACTGTAATAAACAAGTTGATCAAATGATGTCATATACTGGTAATTTACAAATACTTAATGGTAAACATTTATAAAATATAAATGAAGTGTGTCACACTGGTGTGCTAGATTTTTAGGTAAAAACTATATGATTCAACTAACTGATAAAATATACAAATGAATCTTTTCTCCTATCTCATTTTTTCCCCTTTTAACTAATTGTTTTACTATAACCAGATCATTCTGAGGGTTTTACTTGCTATTTTGATATTTTAATCATGCAAAGAAATTTTAATTTTAGAAAAAAAAAAGTGAAATTCTCTATATCACTTGGTCTTATGTGAAAATAACGTTAACTAATGGTAACCAGATGTATTTCAGGTATGTTGTAAAAGGCATGGATTTCGTTAACTAATGGTAACCTGATGTATTCCATACGTGTTATAAAGGTCACTAAAGTAATAACTAGATGTATTTGATGTGTGTTGTACAAGGAACTGAAAATGTTAATTAACTCGTATGCTTATCATTAGCCAGTGTTCATCCTTTTGCTTTTTCCTCTAATTACATATAGTTTATTGCTATGGTATATATACATATACTGTCTCTTTTTTTTTAAGTAAAATATCTTAGAAAATAAATTATTTCTTAAATTATCTTACTTTTAGTCCACTTCTTTACTACATATACAGTACTGGTTGATATTTGAAACAAATTTAATGTAAATACCAACATTCAGTTCCAATCATTTTAATCAATTCTTTGATCAATAATTCACCTGACCAATTTTACCAAACACATCATTTTCTTAAAGGTAAATTTATTCTTGAAAGAACTGGTTAGTGTAGCAAAAAAAACTGTTTTTGAATTTTATGGTTTTTACTAACTAAACAAGTTTGTTTTTCTTCTAAAATTATTCTTAATTTTGTTTTAGACAAAACAGCACAATATAGTTTCTCATTTGCTAATAAGTTATATTTTATTTTATCTGTTTTGATTATTTAAAAACTAAAACAACCTCTTTTATAATTTTTCTTTTGGAGGGATTAGCTGTGTTTGAGTAGCTTTTTGAATTTGATTAAATAGACAATTCCTTTATATTTTTATTTATTATTTGTTACATGTACAATGTTAATTGTTAGAATTAGCTTGCAAAACTTACAAGAGCCAATCAATATATATTTATATATAAATCTATATTCAAACATCATTCTTTCTCATTACTGAATGACCAGTTTGACTGAGACTGATTTTGCCATTACAAAAGTATTTCTCCATTTATAATATTAAAACGTTTAAGTTATAGAATTTATTTTGGTGAATGCAAATGTACAAATTTTTACTTAGTTTTCCTTGGTTCTCTGAATTTCTTAAATACAATTTCCACATATTCAATGGATCACTTTCAAACTTTTTTAAAATTATATACTTAAAATTTAATCTAATGTACATGTGGTTACTTAACTTTCAATTCTTACAAGTACTGGTTAGATATACGCACTCAAAGTACCCTACAATGTGTAAAATGTAACATTAGGAGTTAACATGTTTTTCATATTTTGTAGAAGATTTGTAAATATGAAACAATATGTATAATTCTCCATGCAGTAAAATTACTACAAAAATAAACTACATGATCAGTAAGTTATTCATTTTCACAGCTTTAGCTTTATTGAAATAACAACACAGCATGCAATTACAGCATCATATACTAAAAGTAAGTATAATAGAAAAGATAATCTTACAATCCCATTAAACTCGAAAGAGAGCATCACCTTTAATTCTGGTACACATGTAGAGTTTTCCAGGTGTACCTGTGTTATATTTAACTGCCAAACATAATTACAATGAAAATTCTGGATAAAGTTGCCACTTTTTGCCTCATTATGTCTAACTGAAGAAAGATCTTTTTCATCAACAACTTCATATTCTATACACAGCTATAACATCAAGAGTGAGTTTTTCTTCAAATTATTTTAAAACATTTGTTTTAGGTCTATTGCTTCAGAGTTAACCACTAAAAAAAATTACTTATTCATTTCACTCTCTAATAAAAGCTTTTAGTTTTTAACATGACAATTTAATGCTGCATGGCAGATTAAGAGTTAAAATACAACATATTATTTTCAATGGAGTGAACTTATTTAAAAGGTCATATATACAAAACATATAAAATGTGTACACATTTAATTATAATTTAAAAGCATCAAATATTTTTTAAAAGGTGTATTGTTAAGTTAATTTGGTTCATAAGTTTTTAATAACAGAAACTATTAAAAGTGAGTTTTAATGCTGATTTAATAGCAATTATAGCAAAACAAAAATTACAGTATTACTGGAAATGGGAAAGTTCCCAAATATCTAATAGCTGATGATGTCATATATCACTAAGCACAGAGTAAGCTAAGTTGCAATTTCAGCATATTATACTACATCATCCATTAAACTGTACAAACACTTCAAACATGACTGAAGCAAATTTTGTAGAAAAAAAAAAAAAAAAGATGAGTGGATTTGCCATGTAAACAATCATTATATGCCCTCATATAACAATGAATGTAAACATTGGCACTTGTGATCATTTTCCCACAATAATTTTAACATTTCTGCTTACTGTTTTATTTTGTTTTAAGGTCAAATACAAAGAAAAGAAAAGCAGGAATGACATGGTAGAGGTAAATATGTATTTGAATTTAATTTTACAATAGAATATTTAATTTCTAAAATGAGAATCAGAACATTTTAGTTAGAACATCCATATATACATGATAGTGGAAATTTGTAAATCAGAGTATTGCTTATTACTTTAGCACACAAAACCAGGCAGGGTCACAAAACTAAAGTACTATTTTGGCATGTGATCTTATGAAAAAAAAAAGTAAGGCATTGCAAAAGGACTGGATATCTGACAAGTTACTACTGTGCTGTTGCTAGGATAGAGTACAGAACAGTCTAAAACCTAATAAGGAGGAGGAGGGATGTCTTCAAGTAGAAATGGAGACAGACAGTCTAATCAAGGAGTTTTTCCTCATGTGCCACATAGCTTACAGAGTGTCAAGAGTTCAGAAATTGTCAACAGAGAAAGATATACAGAGGACATATGAAATTGGAGGTTCTTCAGGTAAACTGAGTGCAATCCACATCAAGTACAGTGTACATCAAAATATTTGAGAAAATGTAACTTACTTGGGAGCAATGAAATACATTTTAAATACTCATTTTAATAATTTGTAAGAAAAAAAGTTGTGTAACTTCTAAATAAACTCATTTTCAAAACTTTTTCTCAAATACTTTTAGTAGTGCAGTAGTACAATAGTTTTATAGCAATGACCCATCCACCAAGAAAATATGCAAATAATGCATTACAGCCCTTGACTGAAGCTGGTATAAGAAATAACAAATACCAAGAACACAGTTTCTAGAAGGTCAGTACTGCCCCATGCAGGATTTATTGAGTCTAAACATGAAGTCATGTACCCAATTCAAGAGAGTCATAAACGGTGGCAGGCAGCAGTCTACATATCTTGTGTATTGAATGTTTTTCTAAGTGGTTGGAAAACAAGGTATTCAGCAGTGAAAAATCCAAAGGACCTACTTTAGTGAGCTCAATGACTTTGGTGTTGGGGAATAAACAAGTCACATGGAAGGCACTTTGCAGTAAAAACAAATAAATAAACTAATGTGACTATATTTAACTCATACAAAAATCTTGAAATCTGATACCAGTAATTACTATAATAAATTTAAAAGTTTACTATACATACATTTTCACAAATATAGCTATGTATACTTACATTCAACGTCAAACCTACATATCTATGTATTTAATTATATGTCACTTACAGTTGTATCATCCTTTTAAAGCATAGTAGGCTATAAAGCATACTTTATAGCCATTTACACTGAAATAAGTCTTTCTAGTTTTGAATAATAGAGGGAAATTCTGAAGTTTCACATTAATGGGATTTTGTGACCAAAGAACCACATGGACAACTGATTGATTTAAATCAATACAACTTAACAGACAAGTTTGGGCAACATACTGAGCAACTGCAAAAGGCTAGAAATCTAAAAATGTCTTCTGTATTCTAGTATCATATACTAAAATGAAAAATACAGAGCAACATAAAAAGTTATTATAATAAAAATATAAATAGAAAAATAAGTATTTGTTTTAACTTATCTAAATTGTCATATGTTGACAACATTCTTTTTTTATCTTTATTTTTTTAGATGCTTTAATATATTTAATGATTAATACAAGTATACTGAAAAAATTGAATACATTGTAATTGATGAATTTAACCTGCATGATGGAGACTTGAATACCTACAAATACTTACAGACAAGTTTAGTAAAAATAACATTTAATATAGTATATTGTGCCTCTTAGTGAAACAAAGTAGTATTTCAGAGAAATGATATATTCTCACTTTCAGACCTATTATTAGCAACATATCTACTCATGGTCCAACCTACTGTAAACCAACAAAAAAAAGATGTAGTAAGATTAATGCTGAACAACTAATTATTCAAGTGGTAAATACTATTTTTGTTATTTCAAATAAATTTTGTATTTTCTTAAACATATAATATTTGCACAAGAAGGTAACATGAGCCACAATAGTACACTAGAAATGCACATGGAAGTCTGAAATAAAAGTTAATACCATAACGTCAATGGATGTTAAAAAAAAAAGGTAATAAATACCCTTTTAAGAATAGTCTCATATAAGAAGTCTAAACTTTTTTTTATAGTATGTATCAGTTTAAATTTTTTTAGTTGAGTTTTCTTATGGTTAACAAAATTATTCTATAACAAAATATTTTTTTTCTCATTTTTGACTAGTTTCTAAAGTAAGAATAAATATTCTGAAGATAAATGCAAATTCTTACGAATATGGGAAAAATACGAATGATTTTTGATAGAACTTTAATAAATATTATTTAACAATACTGGTGGCATTTAATGTTATTTAAAAACAAACATCATTTTGTCACACACACAAAAAAGTATGCTGAACTGATATATTTTCATAACATTGTGAAGATCAAGTAACAATTTCTTTACAAGTATGTAATAAGTTGTAGAAAATGATTAATTTTGGTTGGAGTAACAAGCTCTATTTTCCTATGACAATTTAGAAATCAACTTTTCAGCATCTAATACACACCTTTATGACATTCAAATGAAGACTTGTGTTAGAAATTTGAAAATTTTTCTTCAACTACTACAAATGAATAAGGTTACAGGTACATACAGTTATATCTGTATTCATTTGAGTTCTTAAAAAGTGACTTACTAGCAAGTGCTAGGTGGTGTATGACAGGTCTCACATTCAAATCTGAGGTAAGGAAATACATACATTGTAAAAATAAATTATCAGATATCATCCAGAATGGAGAAACATGTTCAGTAGTGAAATACATTACTCTTTTACAGTGTAGTCAGAAACCTACACATTTCTTTTGCTAAAACACTTTGTTAAGTACTTCTAAGAATCCTCATAAATACTGCCTAAAACACAAACACACATACCAAAGTCCACAAAAATGCTAGACAGCAAAAAGCCTTTAATATGTAAATAATATAAATTTCCAAATCAATGATGATGCACAAGCACACAAAATAGCAGACTATGACATATCGGATAATTTAAATTGATTGCTGCAATGAGTACAAGACAAGAATAAAATAATGAAAGATGTATATGCATAAATTTATGGTAAACTATACACTACAATAAAACATTGAATATAACAATTACTTGAATTAATTATTTTCTGTTTCTTGTGAATGGAACAAAACTCAAATAGGTACTTGATTATTTCATTCTATCAGGTTGTTTTTTTATCATTTTTGTAAAAGGGAATTATTAAATGTTTTATCACAGTCTTAAACACCGCATCCTATATAAATACATACATGCAACTTCAATATTACAAAAGCATAATCTTAAGCATTCATGCTTATTTAGATATTAATTAAACCCACAACTTTATATTTTTTCCATGATTAAAGTTCTTTAAAAACTATTTAATATATTACACAATTAAATATTAAATCTATATACTCTAGATATATTAAAAACTAATGTGGAGAACAATTTATAAGTTATCTAATAGGCATGTGTATTCTATAACCAATACATCAAACTCTTTGAAAAACAAACTTTTAAACAGTTAGAACTTAAATTGATTTTAACTTTAATATTTTAGTCTGATATAGCTCATATAACCCCATATTTGTCCAGAGGTTCACAGATCTTACTTAAAAGACTAATTATCTTTCTCATTACATATTTGCCAAGGTAGGAGTCTCACTAAATTTGGTCTTTTAAGTATGACAAGAACTTGTAAAAATCAAAATGATATTTGCAAATGTTCTGAAATAAAAAAAAAATTACATATATTTACCATTTTAACAACAACTTCCACTTTCAATTTCACCCTCTTCTATTTGGAAATGTGCTCTAGGATTTGCAAATCCCACTTTTATACCATCCCAGCCATTTTGAATCTTGAATACACCACTCTGAATCTTTTCATATACATCTTGAGCTATGAGACGAAAAGCTTCTTCCACATTTTTACCTGTCTTAGCAGAGGTCTCTATGAAATGAACACCATAAAATTCTGCAAATGCTTTGCCTTCTTCAGAGCTCACTTCTCTCAAATCTTCTATATCAGTTTTACACGCTACAACCTGGGGTATAAAATTACATAAATCACAATTTTTGCAACAAAAAACTTCTATAACTGAGATCATATGATTGCATACAGATTGGGTATGTGAAATGATGAAGAGGTAGAGGAAAATAGCTCACCACTGAAAATAATTTAGTGTTATAATGTTCAAAACAAAAGTCAGGTTTATTCTAACACTTGCTTTATACAGTTACTATACAAAACTCTGTACTTATGTATATATATGCTTATACCTGGCATGTATCCTCAGGGTTCCTGTGTCTTCCCTGTGCATTGAACGAGTACATCAGCTAGTTATTTAATATCATACAGAATTTTAAGTTTGTTTGTTCTAGAGCACCGTGTCCACTGAGGGGAATTTAATCTTGGATTGTAGCATTGTAAGTCTCTAGACTTACTGCTGTCCCATCAGAGGACAATCACATTTGTAGGGGTTAGGGACAGGTTTGTTAATTTGATTGTTTGATGACTGAATAAGGTGAAAGTAAAAGATTTTTTATTAATATAATTCAGTAAAACTAGACCATTGTTACCAGAGGAGTACCTCAAGAGTCAGTTTTTGGGCTTCTTTGCTTTTTCTTTTTTCCTTTAATGATATTGATAGGAAATTTTCTGATAAAATTAAACACCTGGGTATATATAGCTGTACTCAGGATGTTAAGGTGTTACAAAATTAACTGAATCAACTGAGAAGTTGGACTAATATTTGTCAAATGACCCTCAATTATAGTAAGTGCAAGGTAAAGCACTTGAATTATAATTTGGATCAAATTTCCACTATAGATGGGAACAAAACAAAATAACTGAAGAAAAGAGAGCTTTGCATAGTTGTGGATAAGCCATTCAAGCAGTGATCTAGTTACTGCTTCTAGTAAAGCTAATTCAAATCATTGGTTAGGCCTCATTTGAAATGCTGTTTTAGTCTCTTTATGAGAAATATTGGTTCAGATGAGGGCTACTACGACAGTTTTGAGAATAGGTTATTTCATAAGGACAACTAGGTATGTTAAAAATTATCTCTACGGGTGTGGTGAATAAGTTGGTTCATTGGGTAGAAAAGTGGCTGGATGGAGGAAAGAGTATTGTTACAAATGGAGTTCAGTCAAACTGGGTTAATGTCACAAATTGGGTACCTCAGGGCTCATTATTAGGACCTTTGCTCTTTTTAATCTACATAAATGGCACAGACAAAGGAATGGTCAATAAATTACTTAAACTTGCTGATGATATTAAGGTCTTGGGTGATGCTGGCTGTGAGAAGGATTATGTTGCTTTACAAAAGATTCATTTGGTTAGTTGGGTGAATAAATAGCAGATGGCTTTTAATTATATAAAGTGCAATGTAATGCATGTGGGTTATCATAATTTGAACTATAAGTATTATTTTGTTGGGAATAACCTTAACAGTGTTATGGAGGGAAACAATCTTGGTGTTATAACTAATCTGTTTCTTAAAGCCATCCCAAAAAGTATGCTTTTGCTGGTGGTAGAGCAAATAAAAATTAGATTTTATCTACAGATATATTAAACACAAGTTTAAAAAACTTATAATTTCAATGCACAGGTCACTGGCTAAGCCACATTTGGATTACTTTGTTCAATCATGTGTTCCTTACTTTAAGGACATAGAAATGTTGAAAAGAGTGCATAGAAGGGCTACTAGGATGATACCTGGGATTGAAAGATTGTCAAATGAAGATGGGCTGAAATTATTTTCTTATGAAAAATGAAAAGTTAGAGGGGATATTATTGACACATTTAAGACTGTTAAAAGAATTGATAACGTTGATGCACCATCTTTTTTCACACTTAATGATGAAAAAGGTAAGACTAAAGGCCTGATAAATATTTGAAAAATAAAGGCTGGCTTTCAGTTTTTCTTTTATATAGTTTAATTTGGTATGGGACAGTACAGAATGACCAATAGGTACCTTGTAGTTCTTAAATGTTACATTAAAATTTCTTATCTTCTCTTGAGAAAAAAAAGGAGTAATGGGTAATCTTATTGAAGTTTACATGATTATCTGGGGGAACCAATAACCTATAGCCCTCTGCATAATTTATTAAATCTTTGTACCATAGTCTGAAGACAATAGGATGAGAGGGCAGAAGTTTAAGATTTGGAAAATACAGGCTAGGCTCCAGTTAAGACAGTTTTATTTTTCTAATAGGGTAATGGACTAATGGAATAGTTAACTGCCAGTACTGTACAATAGCTTATGAGGATAATCAATGATTATCTGAAAAATAAAGAGTGGGTTTAAATTTTTATTTTACTTAAGGGTAAGTGCACGTGCAAGGACAGCCTTGAAAGACTGGTATGTTACAAACAAGCTATACCAATATTACTATTTTTTATTTACATAAAGCATACAAGAACATGTACTCTTTTTGTACCCTCAATTTAATCACAAGAAACCTAGAACTACAGTATTTAAACAATTTATTATACTTTTATGTTTGTTACTCAAGAAATACCAAAATGTCTGCAATGTAGTATACAAATATACCACATATTCATTTCTTCTTGTAATATTATATTATCTATTTTGTATTTGTGCAGGTTTCTTATAACAAATGGTTTTGTTGCAGTTGCTTTTGTCATTCTCTATGAAATATCTGTTCTGCTTGTGGGTGGTTATGCTGTAATACTGACCATTGTGCAAGAACGTTGATAGCAGTGTTCTCAAATAGTAGGTCATATAATATTACAAGGTTACAATTTCCCTTATACTTCAAGGAGATTTATCAATACTGACACAGGTGGTGCACATGTCCTGATAATATATTGTTACGTATATTGGATATATATAATACTATGATCTCTGCTCCGACTCTTGAGTAATAGATTTTAAAAGGCTTCAAATTTATACATACACCATTTTCCACAACTAGAAGGACTACAACCAAGAGGAAAAACTGGCCATTGAAGGGAGATTGTTGTTTAAAAGAGTTGTCAGGTCTCGGAAAAGCCCTTTCCTGGACAGCTAACTTCTTGCTGATGCTACAAAAGTCCATGACTTCCATCTCATTACAGTCAACAGCTCTATAATAAGAATTGCTGATGGCTGTTCATGCCCTTCCCCTGAGGACCGATCTCAGTGCAAAGGAAGCACATATGATCGAGGATAGTAATTGTGGCATGGCATCTAGCAAGTCTGAAACTGGACAGAGTGGACTGTATAGGATTTCCAGACCTGTGCCAAGCAGCCAATCCCATTTCTGGTTGAACCCATGAGAAGAGACTAAAGAGAAACTAGAAATGTCATTGTTGGATGGCATCCACCAATGGGAGCTATCTCATCAGATAACAAGCACCAAATGGTGAAGTAGGTGAACCATGAGGCAGTGATGAGCCTCTTCATGCTGAGAGGCATACTGTGAATCACAGAGGAACCTGTGGCTGCACAAAGCTGATAAACAAGTGCTGACTACAACTCATTGCTCTACCATCCTGGAAAAGGAATCAAACACTTGGATGAGAATTTGAGTCCCTACAACATAGTGCCCATAGTGTTGAGAACATCTAAGTTAGGTGATAGCTGGGAGTTGTAAGGGACAGGTACTGGTCATAATTCTGATTTCCCTTGAGTGAGATTTAGCAGATATCCCCCTATATTAAAGGGTACAGTGAAGAATGATTTAAGTAATTTCCTGAAGCATTTCAGAGGTAAATGGCCTGGAATAGCTGAACTCCATAACAGGCTTTCCAGTACTTAGTACAGAGTTCAGATGATCCAGTTCTAGATTCCATCAAGCATTTGAATGAGAAGCAACTGTTGGACTGTGAGACAGCCATTATTGAGTTATGCCAGAGAAAAGATCCAATGAAAAACAGTAATCTATCAGGCCAAGTTCAAGGCTCAGAAGAGGGGTGCCATGGAATATTTGACCATTTATGTAGATAATATGCATATTTGCATGGCAAACTTACCTGCAACGATCTCAATGGATCATGAGGATATCTTCACAGAAAAGTTTGTGGATGGTCAACTCAGTGAAATGATAAGGTATCACTTAGCTGTAAGAGACCTTCCCACCTTTACAGAAACAGTTTCTATGGTGATACAGTATAAAGCGGTAACATTGAATCATTTGCAAGAGTAGAAGAAGGCTGTAACAGCAGCTGCAATGATTTCAACTTGGACAGAAAGTCCTACCCATGCCCCTAAGTCATGCCAGATTTGAGCCCAATCAAGGGTTAACCAACCATTTGTTCATGGAAGAATATTTTGTTAATACAATAATAAATTCACAAACAATGATTTATAAACATAATGAAAATGTTATTCATATAAAATAGTTTCATTGTACTTATAAGTCACTGTTTGTCAATTCACACATCCTGATTTTGCAATGCAACCACAATGGTATCTGGTGAATGGGCAGTACGATCCCAGTCTTCCCATGGTTTACATATGGAAACCTATGCCACTGATGCCTCCACCTGTTAAGCACTAGGTCACTACTGAATGAATTGCCCACACCTTGCCAAGCAGCAAAGTAGACAAGGCTATCAGTTTTGATCCAATGATACAACAGGTGCATGGTAACCAAAAGCAAGTGGTGAATACTGCTGCCACATATCTTGAAAACAAGTGGACTCTAAGTAAAGTCACCAAATTGGGGGGTGGGGGTGCAACAAGAAAGAGAAAAAGTGGTGGCCACTCAATATGAGTTTCATTCTGGCAAATGGAGATAAACTAGCATGAATGGAAAGGTAATGCTCTGACTATGTTTAGGAGGTATTGCTTACAGAATGAAGGTAGTTGATGCCAACTTCAGTTCTGAAATAAGCATCCCTAGGATGGAAGTAGTGCAGAGCTTAATGGTCAGTTTTGTCTGTGCAACAAGTGAAATGATGTTCCATAGTATATTTATCCAATGTCAGTCAGACTGACTCCCAGGAACAGTGGACTGCATGTATGTATATGGGAAAGAAAGTCACATTATTTTCATATACACAAGTAGTGTTATCTGATTTATTATGTGCCTTTGTATTGTGTAACATGGTTATAGAGCCCATGCATGAGTAAGCTGTTTCCTAACCAGAAAGCAAACAGCATTAGTTCAATCAGTTATCTGTCTGAGGGAGAGGGGATGAAGTCCCAGTGTTTTTCTGCAATTATGGAAGATCAGTTATCTAGCTGCATGCTGGAATGGCCACTGGCACAGCAGATAAAGTAGAACTACCCAATGCTAGTGGTTATGATAGGGTTGCATTTGTTGTGCTACATTCAAAAGTAAATACATGATTACCAACACATCAGAGATCATTAGTTGAGGATTGTGCAGATAAACTAGATTCAATGTAGTGACCTCAACTCAGTGACTTGTTAGTGGTAAATGCTAACGTATTTGTGTGACCAGATGACCAATTGGGTCAAATAAAAGTCACACAAACACACACCTACATCCAATTAAAACAATAGCAATACAAGCTCTGGAGCCCTAGGAATTTAGTAAGAGCCGAAGTACAGTGGATGCCAAAGTATGGGAACATACAGCCTCAAGAGAATGTTTAATCATCTCTAGTAATGACTAACAGAAAAAAAGGAAGTTACTCTAGGGTTGTTATTGATCTTAGAAGGATAAATGAGGTAACTCACAATAATATCTTCTCATTACCTCAAACTGATGAATTTCTGGATACACTGGAAGTTGCCTGATTGTTCAGAACATTGTAATTGTCATCCGGATACTAGAAAGTCGAACTGGGGAAAAATAGTAGACCCAATACTGCTTTCAGTACAATAAATGGTTTGTATGAGTTCCATATCATGCCATTTGGCTTTTGAAATGCATCTGTCACTTTTGAAAGGCCAGATCTTTGCCAACAATATCTTAGTATTTGATCAAACATTCAAGTCTGTGGTTGAGAACCTGAATTGGCATTCCAGCAGATTAAATAGGCAAGCTTGAAACTGAATCCAGGAAAATGTACATTCATGGAATGGTATTTCTTGATCATATTGCAGGTAGAGATCAAATCTCCATGGATCCTGCTAAAATAACAGTGGTCCAGGATTAGCCTTTAACCTGTAACCAAACAAGAAGTCCATAGTTTCCTAGGTATTACTGGTGGTTTGTAGTCATCTTTTTCTAGATCCTCACCATTACTGGTTCTCATTAAAGTTGAGATGCACTTCAAATGGAGTGAGGAATATGAACAAGCATTCAAATGCCTGAACTGTTCTTTTGCAGAAGTCCCAGGGATAGTGTATCCATGACAAGATCACAAGTTCCTGTTAAGATACAGGTGCCAGTAATAGGTGATGATATAATAAGAGCAATGTTATCACAGATGTAAGACAAAGTAGGACATATAATAACATATGCTGTTCATACACTAAAGGCTCCTTAACATACATACTGTACAATGAAGAAAGAACTGTTAGCAATTGTGGTCTTTGTGAAACATTATCAACACTACTTGTATGATAATAAGTTTATTGCATAGCTGAGATGATTGATGAACTTTAAAAACCCCAAAGGGGTGATAACATACTGGATAACAGTGCTGTAGGATTACGATTTACTGATACATTATTGCACAGGTCCACAGTATTGAAATATGGATGTATTGTCTTGCTATATAGTGAGACGGTGTTTATTTATTGAAAGTTCTGATCCTTAATTCTGCCATAGTGATGATAAGCCATAGAGTAGAGGTTTCCATTAAAGGTTTGATGCCAAGATTAACACTTCAGTAGCTATGGGAAGAGCAACCAAAATACCCAGAACTAGTTTGGGAGTTCCTTACTGTAGAGCAAAGTAGAAACTGCAACCAGCTTAGACTGAGGAATGTAGCATGAAAACATGTAACCTATGACACTTGTACAAGCAATTATGAGTCCAGAAAGGATTGCTGTATCATTGCTATCAACCACCTAGCAGTGGTTCTCAGCCTGTGTTGAGATTCTCCAAACTTTTTTTACACAAAGACTACACAGTTCTTTTACCTGCATTTGAGTCAGGAAATTCTGCACTGGTATGAATATTGTATGGTGCGTGTCACACAGAAAAAAAAGATGGCTTAAATAGGGTAAACTCCAGTAAAGAATTGATGATTGTCCTCTGAATATTGCTAGCCTACTCCCAAAGGTGAAATGATGGCACCTACACACATAATATATATATATACCCATCATTGACTACTTCCTGACGTGAGCTGAGGCTTATCCACTAGTCGATATGTCCACAAACTCTGTTGCTGATGTGCTTTCAGAGCACTCAATAGCCCAGTGTGGAACATTTGAAGAGATTCAAACAGATCAGGGAAGTAACTTCAAAACTCATATGTTTTGTGAGTTATGTAAAGTGTTGGGTATGGTGAAGTCGAGCACTTCACCTTATCACTTTGAATCTGATGACTTAATGAAATGAGTAATAGACTGTCAAGCATATGCTTGCTAAGTTTGTTAATCCTGACTGAACTACCTCGGATGAACACTTACCCTGTGTCATGAGAGTGAATATACCATGCAACTGAGCAGCTCAACTAATTGTTTAGCAAATATGCTCATGTTCAACTTAAAAGTTTTGCTCCTGTAGGAATGATGTATGGTCCTCCACTTAAAGCAGATATCCCATAATGTCTACAAAAATTTTTTGAGTGGTTAAGGTCTGTATTACTTGAAATGCATGAGTTTGCACATCAACATCTAGGAAAAGGCACAATATGACAGAGAGGTGCTACAATAAGACAGTGATAAAGTTAATAAATAACAAGAGAAGGCTGGATGTGGTTTTGGTATGTGCAAACCAGCAGAGAAAACTCTTGGTTCTCGCTGGAGCAGGCCTCATCTTGTGCTCCAATGAGTCACTCCTTTGACAAATAAGTAACAGTAGTCAAGAGACACATGAAAGAGCAGAGTACATGTCAAACAAATGTACATTACTGGTGAACCTTTGGTAAACTGTCTTGACCAAGAGTCAGAAGAGGAGACTGCTGATTTAGATGAGGACATAAATACTGTTTTATCCTACTTCTACCCTGAAGACAAAAAGGAAAGAGCTGAGGATACTCTTGCTGTTCAGGATAAGTCAGATGAGGAAGTACCATATCTAGAAGCAAAAGACAGCTCCAATTGTCCATTAAACCATCCAATATGACTTTCGAATAGATACGGCTGAGATTAGCCTTGATAGGAAGCTAAGAGAGTTATGTAGTTATATGATCAATGACTGAAAAAAAAGTTGCAATCTTTGCTTTCCAAGCTATCAAGTGAAATTCAAAATTCAATCTATGCATACACTGCATGCTTTCCACTCAATTAGCATGAAGCTAGAACAACTGGAGCTAATAGATGTAATGTCTAGCAGTGTCTCTCCCCTATACATAGTCTATAACTTCTACCCCTAATGTTTTATAGCCTAGAAACAGTGGTGTAGCCAAAAGGGGTCATAAAGATACCCCCCCCCCAATAAATCCTGGATGAAATGATGTAGAAAAGAACAAAAATTAGATACAGTGTATAAAAAATAACAAAAGCAACCTTAATTTTTCTTTTAGTATACACAAAAACTTTTCAAATATGTGATGTAGCAATTCTTATTGATTTTTTTTTTTTACAATATTTTCCTAAAATCTCGTGGCATCCCTAGAAGAAGTCCGCAGCACTCCAGTCAGGAAACACTAGTCTAGTACATCAAGTTGGCCTAACTGAAAATGATTGTTAGGAGTTCAAGAACTCAGTTCAAAGGGTATTGTGAGGTATGATGTAAGCACTAAATTGTATTATTACAACTTGGTTATCTTAACTTACTAGAGTAAGCTGATTGCAAGACTAATGAGACCAAAGTGTTTTGCGACACTTACTTTTCAAGCTATCAAGCAGTTTCCCTATAAGAGATATCCAGCTGCTCAATCAATATAATTAGAATTGTTTATGTTAGTATATGTAATAAATAGGCCATTAACCATTTGCACAACTGAATGATGGCTAGAAGTATGAAACTTAGCTTAAATGGTTTTGCAACCCTTGGTTACTGAGTTAACAAGTGATTTTTCAAAGACAAAATGTCAGAGACATTTGTACAAGAACTGCTCACTTGATCTATCTGAGTGGGCAAGAACTCTACAGAGAATACCACATAATCTTTGCTTGCTTGATCTTTAAAATAATAAACCTGAAGAGCATATAATACTTCTCTGTGGTAGTGAGGGAGTTGTGTTTCCTCCGAGTGTATATTAATTCTGAATTATAAATATTTTAGCTCAAAAGTCTTAGTTCAACTTAATTCTTCCATTGATTATGTATTTTGTAATGCGTGAAAAAAAAAAATTGAGTCTGATGTCTCCTGGATCGAAGCATGTAACTGTTCCATGGCTACTGGACCTGAGAATTGTCATGAAGTAAATTGCAAAGGAATCAGAGGCAGCCTGTTTGAAGCAATTAGTGTATGTGACAACATATAGCAAAGATATGTTTATATGGCAACATACATGTATAAATAAATACGTATGGTGTTACGTGTGTGTATGAACATTATACAAAGTCATTCATGAGTATTGTATAGCATGAACTGATCATTTACACAAATAACACAATAATTAAACAACATGTGAATGGAAATAAAGGATATGAAGTTAACTGTGATTATTGGTCTGTAGGGTATTATTTGAAGATACAATGCACCTGTTATTTTTATTAATAGCAGTGAGAAAATGTTTGACAAGAAGTGAAAATTCAAGGATGGATTAATAAATTAGAGTACTACATCTTTGACAATACAAAGCTTTACCTGTTGCTTTTCAAATGGATCAAACAAATAATATGTTTTCAAAAACTATTATAGTTATAAAAAAATATTATGTTTCACTAGGTTTACCTCATGTTGTCTGGAGGATACAAATGAATGGTGAAATGAAATCAATATAGGTGTTTCGCTATCAAGAGCAATACTGCATTGCTAGGCAACAAAATAAAAATAAATGAAACTGTTAAATATGGGAAATTAAAATAAATATAATTTTTACACCTGAATATTGGTTAATGCTAGGTCTTTGTTTTTTAATAAAGAGTTTCTTTGATCTTTCTTCTATTTATATTATTTTCTCTGCCTAAGATTGCAACATCTGAAAAAAACAAGTGTTTATTTTGAACCATGTGTTCAAACACAAAGAAAGAGGCTTTTAAATATTCTTTTAATATTGTAGACATTTGTTGACCAGTCTCACCATTATAAGAATTACCAGTCTTTACAAGTAATTTGATATGAGGATCCTGAAGTGCCTGTGTCAACAAAATTGTGCAATACACTTTGAGCTAGTTTTCTTTCTGGTATGAAAGAAAATTTCACAATGAAATCCATACTGTATTCTTCAGTTGTTTTTAACTAAATCTTTTGGATAGATGCGAGTTTGGGAATATATATTATAATACAATAAAAGGATGTTTTTAATTGTTGATTGTATCTTCAGGTTGATTCATTTTCTCGGGATGACAATGTTTCACTTATGATTGTGAGAGAATACTTATTTTGCTGCATTTCCAGTCTTTTTCTCAGCCTCTCCTCACACTTGATCCAGCAACCAATGCTAGCAAATTAAAAATCATGAAAATCATAGGCAAATCCCTTAAGTTTTAATTAACATAAGAGCTTCAACTACCATACAAGCCAAGCAAAGGATGAAGAGAAATTCAACAAATTTCTGACCAACCCTCAGTTATTAAACCTAAATACATACTAGGATTGGACTGGATTGTTTTGCAATTTAAGTTGTGACTTTAACACATTTATTTCTGTTGAAAAAGGTTCTTGATGATCCTTATTTTTTTTGTATCAGATCATGGAAAGAATTCCAATAAACTCCTGGATGAGTCTTTAAAAAAACAGTGGTATGAAATCCACTTTCCCTTTTTTTCATTCAAAACATTTAAAAAAGAAATTTTTTCATAAACTTCATTTTCAACTGTAAATATGATGTTAGAGTAGAATGCAATCAAGTATGAAAAAACTATCAATATAATTATTTTCTTTAACGGCAGTAAAAATGTCATCTACATACTGGATCTAGAAAACAGGAGAATGAAGTAAGATGGAAATGCCAATTTCTTCAATTCTGACCACGAATAAATTAAGCTAAAAAAGGTGAAACATGATTTCCCATGCTTAGACTGTTGATATGGACATAATGAACATTCTTAAATAGAAAATTTATACAAGAAGCAGAAAAATGAAAAATTTGTTTGATGATGGAAACATCTAAAAATGATCTAGGGTTGGAATCATTTTGAAAACATTCCAAAGTGCAGTGAAACAGTGAATTCCTTGTTCAACAGCACTTTTGTGAATAAATTTTTTATGTCAAAGCTGACCATGAAGGCAATGAGTCAGAATCTTTTAATTTTGTGATAAAAGATTCAGTTTTTGCATGAATGTTCTGTAAACATGCAAGGTTCATACTTGTCTTATTTATGGTAAAACTACTAAGGCTACCAGTTTTCATCCCTAATATTAATCTGCTGAGCAGAGTGTAGACAACCAGCCACCAACTCTTGGGCTACTCCTTCACCAAACAGACATCACACTACTATGGCAGAAAGGGAAGTGAGTCTAACACTGGGTTTTTAGTGCATGACCACAAATTGTGAGTATATGCCAAGTATAATAATAATAAGTTTGTAACTTTCAAGGACTTTTGTTCATTTTTCATTACCTGAAAGCTATTCTTTAGAAACCTTTTTATCACATTTTAAAATTTTGTACAAACATTTTACAAAATTGACAATAACTGATAGCAACTGAATAAATATTTTATTTTTCACAAAACTTCATAAAAAAACTAAGAAAAAGAAATAAAAGTTAATACAAGCGGTAAAGAACTTTTGTGTATATTCAAATGTTCTTGTAATAGAGTTTTAAAATTCCACATCATGATTATCAGTCTCAATGTCACTTTTCTTTTTCAAATTTCCAAAATACATTTGATTTCATAAGGTGCATGAACTTGTTATGGTTGTCTTCTTTAGCCAGATAATCAACATCTTTCTCCAGTTTTGAATCTCTTATTTTTCTTAGTAAAAATGTATAGCTCATCTTGAGCAGCTTTACAGTATTCTTCCTTACAATCTTCCATACTTTCTTCTGCTCCTTTAGATACAGGTGAGAGTATTGCTTTGTAAATATTGATCTCATGAAGCCCCCTCATAACAGTTACTTATAACACATTGTCTAAAAAATAACTTTTCATGCAAGTTTTCAATCATGATTTGTTGATTTAGATTCCTAGCCTCTTATATCACTTTTCACAACACCACAAATAGCTGTTGGTACTTGCTGTCCTTCCCCAAGTGCTAATAAAGCAAATGTTACTGAAACCCAGGAAATCAGTGTTTTCTTCACTATGGATCTCTTTGACAGATTCATTAAATAACAAAGCATCACAGTTATGTTCCACTACTCTTAACTTCAACAAGTTTTTCAAAACATTTTAGAGCCTGTATGCTGCCACTTGCTTCTGTTTAATCATCACTCATGGATTAAGACAAGACAGATTCCTAACCAAAACATATACAACGGGCATTTTATTTACCACTTTAACTGGCGCTTCTGCAGGAATATGTTTTAAATCTGTGAGCAATTAGATGCGTAATACCCAATTTTCTTCCTTTTCAGTGTTTTCAACTTATTGTCCACTGCAAAACCAAAATTAGCCTTTGAATAATGCACAGTGTTCTTTTTCCTTTTTCAACTTCTAGCTTCACAAGCTTATCAATTGAAGTTACTACCTTCAGAACATCTACCTTCACAAAACACTTCATCAGAAAAGTTATCTTCTAGAGATATCCATAAATGAATGGCAGCAAGAGGTTATCACTTTAGAAAAATTACAGGAAGAGGTGAAGCTATTTTGCCATAGCCTTGAAAGCAAATCCACTTTTGCAAAAATAAAGGCAGCACCGGTTGCATTTTGTCCCATTTTATATGAGTTTGATTTTGTTTGTGAGTAGCATCTTACTGCCTGCACAGCCTTGAAATACTTCACAAATGAAGGCCACATATCTCTTGGTTTACAAAATTGTACAAGTGCCTTTCTAAGGTATCTAAGCTGATAAGACTTTATTGGAAACTTTTCACATCTAGTCATCTTTTATGGCTGGAAAGTCTGCAAACAGCCAGTATATTATGAACTTTTCCTTCAATATTTTCTCACCATGCTTGAACTCATTGTGAACCACATATAACTCACATGCTCCTACATGTAGTAAGCCTTTTGAAAATGCATCCTCACACATCTCATCAGTGATAAGACTTTATAAAATCCAGTTAAAAATGATTCTATCTCTTGAGATTTGTAACACTTTACCAAGTATGTCCTTGATTTCATGTTAGGTAGGCACCATGTAAACAGCCCCTGAATGGCTCAGAAATTTTATAGTATCTTGTTGTGACTTAATTCTCACTATTGTCCCAAAATTGTAAATATACATCTATTTGCTTAAATTGTGTTGGTTTTTCTCCCCCAAACTCATCAAATGTCAACACATAGATTAATTCCTTAGCCATGGAGAAATTCTATCAGTATGGCATAAGACCAAAATCTGACAAATAAGCACATTTCCTCCCTCCATAAGTATATTTTTCTGCAGTGGTTGAACCTGGAAACATTTTGACAAATAGCTGTGTCAGATTTTCACAATTTTATAGCTGTAGTGTCTGTAAACTTTTAGTATCCATAAAATATCTGCTGTCAAGCAATCATTTGAGGAAACCATGGTGCTCAGATCTGCAGTCTGTAATTAGAAAAAAATATTATAGGAACCTTTTAAAATAAACGATACTAATACTATACTAATACAGTGAAACATTGTTAACTAACACACAATTCACATAATATGGTTAATCTGTATTTGAACAGAATTCCTGTTGTAATAAGCATATCATAATTCTGTTAATTTGCTCCTGTGATATATGAGAATATCATATGTTCTATGTATCATGTACTTTTGCACCATCTTTAGTGATGTGGAAATTATAAAATTTTCCATGTTTTTGTTTCTGTGTTGTTTTGGCATAAAAACACTTGATCCAGAAAACTATTTAGGTTTCTCAGTTCTAACATGATCCTTGTTCTTGTTTTTATTTTCATATGAGCTGTCACCCTCTCTGCCTGTTAAAATGCAATTCATGTCTCAGACAGTGAATACTAAGAGAGTAGTTGGTCATATGGTCAGGCCATAAGATTGGGGGCAGTTGGTATGGGCCTACTCCCCCTGTTAGAGGCAAAGGGGGACCCTTTGGTAAAGAATACTGATATTGTAAAGAGAGTCAAGGGTGGATCCTTTAGCACAAAATATTAATATTTTAAAGAAGATTCATAAAAGATTAATACAGATAAAAATATAGATAAATAAATGCAGATAACTGAAACCATCTTATGTTCCAAATTTATATGTATCATGTTGTGGTGGTCACACACACACACAAATAAAAATATATCTTTTCCCGTTCTTCTCACGACTGCCACAATGCTCGCCATGCACATGCATCTCGTGGGAACGAGTGATCATGTCTGCCTTGCTATCAAGCGGAACCTCAATAGAGCCTGTCTTCCCCTATTTGTTTCTTAGTGCTCATATATTTGTTGTGTTTTGTAATTGGTTTATAAATAGATATCTGCATTGAGCCTGCGCAGCACCCACACACACTCACGACACAACATCTCTTTATTAAATTTCAGGAAACTTGGCTTTGACAGCAGATAAATACTATCATTTGAATGTACTATTGTATTTACTGCTTCTTATTACAGTACTGTACTCTATTGTCTTATATACATTTTGAATAAAATTGCTTGCCATTACCTTTTTTATAAATCGTTCTAGTTCTTTTATTCATTTCTGTTACTTGTAAGTACATCATGTACATTATACATAAATCATATGAATTTAGCACTGATTACAAAAATATTTAATGAGCAGTTTGAAATGGGGCCTACATTTCCCATCTGGCCTGGGCCTATTACCAGCTTTGCACGGGCCTGCATATGGTATCATGTTCATGAGTGACAGAAAACTTAGGATTTGTTTGAGCTTAAAACATCATTTTCGAGATCAGTTCTAGTTGATTTTCAATGTGTTTAGCTCTCTATAAATGAATTTGTCCTGAGAGAATGAAGCCTGAAGTACTATACATTAATCCAGTAGAGAGCCAGAATGTGCAGGTAACTATCGAGAGATGTGCTGTTTTCATTTTATGTCTGAAATAAAGATTATTTCACTTATCCTCAAATATATCTAATCTGTTTGTTTCTTGCTCAACTTAAAACTCGGTAATGTTTTCAGACTCAGATAACTCATCAAATTTCCTGTCAATCCTGCTGTTATTAGTGGACCTATCCTATACTTTTGCAGTAATCAGTTTATCTGAAAATACCATAAACCCTTTACAAGACTAGTTTCATAGCAATCCATTAATATCAAATAGAAATGATTTTGCAATATATTTTCATCATGCTTAATTTACATGTCACTTCAAAATGACATTATCAGCATTAAGCTCTTCTTCCAGCTGGAAACTTGAGTGTAAAAACATGTTATAAGACAGTGTCAGTCACATGCTTTGTGCATAATACCAAATCACACAGATAAGTCCCAAATTAAACACATATCCAAAACAAAAGTGGAGTAATAAAGTGATAGAGCTTAAAATGTAATATTTTATGAGCACAGGTCACAGGGGTGTCACGCTTGGGTATCACACAGAACATCGCTCTGGCTTTTCTGTCATATTTAGTAACCCTAACTAGGCGATTAAGAATAAGATTGTGGCAGTTGCAAGTAAAAGGTTGAACTTAAAGCTACTCTTAAAACAAGTACACAAACAAAATTACCTTCACTAAATGATATAAACAATTACTATGTTGCTATAACTTGTTTGTTTGTAGTTAAGCTATCTGTGCTATACCCACTACAGGTATCAAAACCCAATTTTTAGTGTTATAACACTGAAGACTTATTGCTGAGCCACTGTGTGTGTGTGGGGGGGGGGTACAAAAAACCAGTAATATTATCTAAAATATCTTGCTTAACAACTGTAATTTACAGGAATGATAGAATATGAATGATGGTCTCACTTAAGTCATATGCATGCACATACCTTCCAAAGTGTTGTTTATGCTGAAGATGATGTTACTCTTGTAAAGAGTTTGGAATCATTGGTTATTTCTAGTTTTCATGACAAAAACACCATGTTAATAAGAGAAATATGATTGCAGCCAAACAATTTCATTGAAAAGAGTAAAATATGTAACATTTACAAAGCTTTCTGTAAATACTTTTCTAAATGGTAATATAATGTATTTTAGGAAGTGAAACATGAATACAACACAACAATTTCAATGAAAAGAGTAAAAAATGTAACACTTACAAAGTTTTCTGGAACTATTTTTCTACACAATAATACGTGTTTTTCACCACTGGAGAATCACCACAACTTATCAAGTTGATGTGTAGTCCTACTACTATATCTGAGTGTTTTTACTAGGTAGCTTACAAAAGTCTGAGCAATGTTTTTTGTTTGTTTGTTGAGTTTCACAAAAACCTACTCAAGGGCTGCCTGCACTAACCATCCCTAATTTAGAAGTGAGTGATAGACTTGAGGGAAGGCAGGTAGTCAACATTGCCCACCACCAACTCTTGGGTTACTCACATCAAGTAGTGGGATTGACTGTCACATTATAACACCCCCATAGATGAATCGACAGGCATGTTTGGTAATAAGATTCAAACCTGTGACCCACAGGTTACAAGATGAGTGTCCTAGCCATGAGGTCACCCAAGTGATGTTTTGATTGCCAAAGCACATCACTGCTCCTCAAGTTATGTTGTTTGTAATATCACAAAAATAAAAGGATTGATATGTATGGTAATTATTATGTCTCATTAATTTCCTGTCCATGTACCCAAAATAGGCTCTATCAGTTTCATGCAATTATTTGTTGAAAACATAATAAGATGAATAACATAATAAGATTAGTATGAAATTCTCCCAAAGTTCATTAATTCTTCAAAGATTAACTCTAGAGACTGGATCTGTCAAATATGACTCCTATATTTTTGTTTATACAAACTATGGAATCAAATTACTTGAACTAGAAGATACAAATGTTATAAATATCTAATTTATAAGTACAAAAATCATTACTTATATTTAGTATTTGTATGCTATTTTAGCTACAGATATTCACTGAATAAGACTATATTATAAAACAATTAAAAAAACACTTAATTTTGTCATAAATCTCTAATTTTTAAGTTATAAGCCTGAAATATGGAAAAGGCATCCCAATAGTTTTTGTTGTTTTTATCATAATACCACCATATGAAATTTATCGAAATCTGTATAGGATCATGAGATTACATAATGTGAAATATGGTGATAAGAAATCAGCTCAATATGCAAAAGTGGAATTTCTTTATCTATTATTGCCCAAAAAGTTATACTTATGTAACAAACTTTAACATGTATTATATTCATTAAATATTTATATGTGCTTTTTTATCTGCCCTGAAATAATTTTATAACATCCTCGAAACATATGAATGATAGATAATGACTTATGATTGAAGGTCATTGGCAACTCTATATGCCTATTACATGTAAAATGTTTATATGAAAGCACAGAAAATAAAGTATTTTTGTGCGAAAAATATCCTTTTCAATGCTTGCTATGTTAGAATGCAGAAAACCAATCCATTTAATAAAGTTTTTATTTTTGGGGAGGGAGAAGGCCCCCAAAACAGTAAACTTCCCTCCACATGTTGATTTTCATCTGATGCCATGGGAATTGATGAAACCCCTGAATACTCCTTAATCTAAAGTGTATCCTCATTTGAACTACATCCATTAACCTTTAAAACTGTTATTTTGTCTAATGGTGTTCCAGATTATAAGAATTCTAAAAACTTAGAATAAAAGCAAAGAAAAATAAATAATAACATGCCAAACACCTACATCTGTTATATCCACTGCTCACAAGGCCTTTCACCCAATATCAAGGATCATTAGGCTAGGTGGGATATGACACACAATGTAGTGGTCTAAGCACTATTTATAGCAACAACAACAACTCTTATGGTGAGAAGTAGATTAGATAAGTGAACCATAATTATTATCAATTTTTATTTGAAGTCATTAACAAATTGGAATTAGGTATTTATAACCACATATCATTTATTTATTTCAAACAACAACTATTCATTATAATTACTTTATTTGAATTATCTTTACTATCATTCAGAAGAATTGATGAACTAGCAAAAATAGTCTTCTTATTCTCGAAACAGGTCAAGTAACCAGCGTCAATGGTAGAAAACTACATTAGAGTGAAAGCAAAGAAGAATATAATGTCAACCACACTAGATATGCCACATCCAGTGCCAACAAGGCCTTTCCCTCAATACCAGGACTCATCAGGCCTGCAGGTTTGAGTACGTAGTTGAACAGAGGTCTTTGTTTCCTTTGCTGTAGTTTCATGGTATTTAATGCATGTTTCAAAAGTTTTAACTATTGAACCTATATAACCTCAATCAGACTGAGGACAGTTGTCCATATAGACAGTCTATGATCATTTTAGAGCAGAAATCCTGTCCTTAACTCTAATGAAAACTCTGAATTCTTAGTTGTGGTTTGAAGAAAATTCTCAAGTCAGCTTGTGGATAATATTTTCTACTAGTGTATGCTTGGGCATGTGGAAAACCAGTAGACTGTTTCTTTTAGTGCAAAGCTACATGATAGGCTATCTGCACTCTGTTTGTTGTGGGGAATTGAACCCCTAATTTTAGCTTTGTAAGTCAGTTAACTTACTGCTGATCCACTGTGGGACTGCTAGTAAACAAATAACACTCAAAGATAATAGGATGTAGTTCAAATGAGGACACACTTTGGATCAGGGAGTATCTATTTATTAAGCTACTTACATCAAACTTGAAGTTGAATCAGTATGTTTCACCATTAAGCCTGAATATGTGAGTTGTTGCCATCAAATGAAAGACAAAACTAATCTGAACTATATCAAGACATTTAAAATAACTTAAAGTACTACTAAAATTTAATATATAAAAGTAAGAAACAAACTAATTAGTATTAAGCTGTACAATTAATTATCTAGAATTATTATTACAGAATATCCTATATAAATGTGGTCATTTTAGTACTTCTGTGAATCCATTCTAACATGATCAGCCACTTTAAGTTCAAATTAAGGTTTTAGTGAATATAAAACAGACAACCATATATTTTGTATCGACAGTAGCTTCATGTCCTGTTCAAATGTTGGAAAGACGAAGGAAGAGAGGGGTAAATGTCAGTGTTTCTTCAGCTGGATCTGATTTAAACATTTTTGCTTCAAATGTTAAACACATAGTTACTTTTTCCTTAGAAAACTTCTTATCCTTGTTTGCATTTTTTCATATTTAACAGTTATTAAGCTTACTCAAAAATATTACAAACACAGTATTACATTTAATGTTTATGGAAAAGATGAATAATACAAATCTATTACTTTTCTAATTTACTATTATAATCATTAATATCTGAAAAGGATGAAAGAGCTAAAAAATTCCAAACCAACTTTTTTATCATTGTCATACAAACTGATATTCCTAATCACATCTGTTGGTTTGCTACTATCTGGCCAAGTTTTAAATTGTGCATGTAACATACATTTGAAAAATTCTTTGTCTTAAACAAATTTGTACTCTGAACCCTGGCAAAATTCCCAACTTTTGCTGAAGGAATGGGATTTTTCTATACAGTTGAATCAAATTGTTGCTAACAAGTTTTATAAATTCAATAGTAATAATAATAAAAATAATGAAAGAACCATGTTCTATTTACTACAAAATATATTAAAACTTAATTTTTATTTTTATTCATTCCTTGCTTTAACATTTCCAGAATATGCATTCTTGCAGATACTTTTAACTGTCTGACTTATATCAGTATACCTGAATACCATAGACTAGTTAAAAAGAAGCATTTAGTACTGTGATCAAAGGATTTGTTATTGCTGAATTTACTTTGAATATGCTTTTTTTTTCCATTTAACTTTCTAGTACTGTAACATTTGAAAATTGTGATCATGGAAGAATACCTTATAAGACTCCCTAGAAGGAAGCCATAACTGAAGTGAGGACTTTATCCAAGAATGCAGTAAGGACTAGATAAAGCACTCTCTTAGACCCAGAACGTTTGTTGTTTATTGTGAGAATAATGTCTGCATTCTCGATTTTGCATTGGGTCAGTGAGGATGATGTGTGCCTGTGACACAACCTCTAATTGTTACTTCCTGTTGTCTGCTGCATAGAGTGGCAGAGAAGGGTTTTCCTAGCATCAAACAGCCTGAATGTACCAAAACTTAATGAGGTGGTCTCTATGAGAAACCAATACATCCAGTAACATGCCTAAGCATTGCAAGCCACTGGTTTGAGTCACCCATGATTGAGGAGAGTAATAAAATGATGTCCTGGATAAAGTTCTGTGCACTTCATAGCAATGGTGCCAAGTGGAGCAGGTGGCATCTCAATATTATCCAGCAAAATTAGGAGTTAGTCAGGAGCCTACCAGGTAAGGAAGGCATATTGAAAATGCTTGAAAACTGAGTCTGATGGTCAAGGACACTGTGGAATGCATTTTTGAAGTATTGCATAACATGCACCATTTAATACAATGACAAATATGGCATGTATTACTACATTCCAAGTGATCACACTATGATCTTAGACTGAGGACAATGTATTGTTGAGTGTAAGTACATCTCTGAACCACTGAAAGAAGATAAATGTCTCTCAGCTGCATAGCAATAGAAAAGCTGGAGGTATATACCTGTCATCATAACCATTTAGTTGTGAAAGTGATATAAAACAGGTAAATCCACCATTGTTTAAGGGAACAGAAACATAGGAATTGGACTGTATCCACAAATGTTTCGAGCAACTGGTGCTTGAAATGTATTGCACAGAGTCTAGGTAGTCTTGTCCTCCATGTTTTAGAGTGCTTGGATGGAGAGCAACTAAACAGCTGGGATAAAGTTGTCAATGAAGTTGATCTTTTGCAGAACAGAGCAATCAAAAGAGAAGTCCCACAAAACTTAGCCATTTATGGAGATGATTTAAGAAGATTGTACGGGAAGGTATTCAAGCATATCATAATGATATATTCATTAGCAAGTTCATTGAAGGCTACCAAGCAAATCTTTGTGGCACCATATGGGTCTAAGGGCATCTCACATCTCATGGAGGAAGTTTGTAGCAACATGATTTGATCTCATCTTATTGAACTGTAGGCTGGAGCATAGGAAGAAACTAGTAGCAGCTGCAGCTGGAGACTCAGCTCCAGCACCTACAATGGCCCCAAGGGTCAGAAGAAACATCAACTACCAGCTACTATTCAGCAGATGCCACTAGGTTTGATGGCACAGCCACCATTGTTACTTATGGTGCAACAGAGATTACCTTATCCACATCCCATGGTATTGATGCAAATTAATTCAGAGTTAGACTCCTGAAGGTACATAGAGTGCAAGGTAAGAAGCTCCTGTTTCAACTGTGGCTTACCTAATCACAAGTTTTGTGAATGTCCATATACTTTTGCTAGACAAGACTATAAAATGTACCATTCATACCAATGTCAAAACAGATGAAGAAAGGTTGATGATGAGCAATGACTGGTAGTAGTTTAAACTAGAAAAGCATGTGGAGGGTCTAGCTGACAACTTGAATGAGTGTAGCAATCAGCTCACACGTCATGATGACTGGTTTGGAAAACCATTATCTTGACATCAACAAATATGTGGTGATAATGGTATATGCGTATTGTTTAGTTTTTAGTGAATACTGGAGTAACCTTATTTGACCTTGCTTTACTTCATATCAAACACTCAATGGAAAGTCACCACTTTGACCTGCTAGAACAAACTTCATTCTGGCAAATGGCAATAAGCTAGACATGAGCGTGGAGGCACACCTCAGAATATGTTTTGGTAACATCACATAATGAATGAAAGTAAATGCCTTTGATCTGTGTTCATGTACTTATATGTTATAAATATGGACATATTGCAGAAATTGTCAGCTACTTCTGCCTGTGCATCAGGCAAACTGCAGTAATGCAACAAAACCATTCAGTACCAACCAGATGAGCCAGAGAACAGTGGATCATGCAAATACATATTGAAAAGAATATGATGATTTCCCCTAATGTGCACACAGCATTTTGTGATGTATATTATGGACACTTTCTAGTACATTGTCACAATCTTCTTTGGTGTTAGAAAAAACACATGAACCTATTTTATGCTTGGAAAGGAGGTTGCACTTGCTCAGACAGTGATCTTTCTTAGTGTGGATATTATACCAGTGCCTGTTCTGTAACTAGTGGCATTTGGCTATTCAGATTTCAGTTAGCATAGTCACTGGTATGGGTACAGAGACACAGTGGTCAAGAATAAATGTGATGCTTGACCAATAAAACCAGAAATATGCAGATTTCCTCAGAGCACTAAGGATACAACTAGTGCTAAAAGTGAGTGAATATTATAGGATGGAGTAATAAATCAGTTAGAGAATGCTTATCATCATTAGTAGAAATTAGCAAAAGGAAGGAAGGAACACCAAGTTTTGTGTACACATACATTAACACCTTTTCAATAATGTACAGAGATGAATGTATGTATGAACTGGAAGGCTCCCATTGGCTCCATACATTATACCTGGCTTCTGGATATTAAGTCAAATGGAACAACAAAAACAGACCTAAACTGCACTTGAGAAGTATTCTATGAATTCCACATCATGCCATTTGATCCGTGTAATACCGTCTATTACTTCTGAAAGACTAATGGAGCTTACACTTAAAAAACTGCAATAACAAATATGTCTTACCCATATGGACAACATATTTCTCTTTGTTTGCACATTTCAATCTGCAGCCAAGAACCTAAAAATGGTATCCTGAAACAACAAGGATGGAGGTTTGAAATTGAAACCAAGAAAGTGCATAGACATGCACAAAGAAGTGTAGTTTCTCAGTCACATAGTTGGTACAGATGAAATGTCTACTGATTCTGCCAAATCAAAGCTGTCGTGGACTGGCCCTTATCCGTACACGGAACAAAAAATTTTCAGCATTCTAGGTTTTGTGTCTATACTGACAAAAGTTGACACACACACACACACACTTTATATGGACGACATGAAAATGAGAAGACACATTCCATTCCTTTAACCCTTTCCAGATGGATCACGGGTGAAAGGCCATGTCATCGCATTTGTTGATTCTCATTCAAAATTTTATTGAACTACTATTTCGTGAATTTATGTTAATAACTTTGGTATCAAACTGTAGATTATAATTGAAATTTTAGTATTATTCCTTACTCAATTTCTTAATTTAAATGTAAATATAAAAAACCACAGTTAAACATTGATTTTTGTGTGTCACGTGATATTTTGAATGCAGCACTGGTTCAAATTAGATTTTTGTGATGTCAAAATACCAAGTCTATAATTTTGTACAAATTAGAAACTCAAATTACCAATATTGACAAGCTAGAATATAAAATATGAGCCTCTTATCTTTTCAATTTGCTAAGATATTGCTCATGTAATAAATCAAACACAGTGGCATTCCACCTACCTCTTTCCATTTTTGGAAATGCTTCCTTATATACAGTTACTTCTACATATGACATGAATAACCAATACGGAAGCTCAGAATGTTCCTCTAGTGACTTTCTCACGCCATTTTAACGTGTTTAAAG
>NW_013666769.1:63935-65384 GCF_000517525.1 Limulus polyphemus
ATGTGACTTCTAACGGGACTGAATATGTCTACATTAGGGTTTAGCTGCAGTGTCTGGAAGGGGCTTGCCATTGTCTGGGGCTGGTTAAGTCGGTGGTCAATGTATCCTCCTTGTGTTAAAGACAATAGATCGTCCTTTAACGTATCTAATTCGCTTTTAAATTTATTAATGTTTTCCATTTGTACTTCTTGTTTCCTTTCTTGTTCCAGTTGCCACTGCTGTAGTCTCTCTTCTTGTTTCTTTTCTCGTTCTTCTTGGTTGTTGGAGGAGAAAGAAAACAAATGCTGTAATCTTTCTTCTTGTTTATTTTGCTGTTCGAGCTGCCACTGTTGCAGATTTTCTTGATGTTTTATGAAAAATAAGTTTAAGAACTTATTTCTAAATAACAATATTCTGTATACATATATAATGTATAATAAGTGAAATGTGACTACATTTTACAAAATACTAGTCTACTAAAACAGAGCCAAGACAGGTCACTTTGTAAAGACTAAAGGTTTTATATTGTTGCGTCAGCGAGATCCATGACCATTCTCACGCCCTCTGCTTTCTAGAACTATCCTGTACCTTGGCAAATGCTCTAGCATTTACTAGATATAGGGTAGTCTGGTATATAAAAGAGGGTGACAACGTGACATAATAATGTGTGTGTGTAGACAGTGAGTAATTGATCTGCAGTCAGAGTACTATTGAGCACGTTCGTTGTTATAGTGTTTGTTTTAGCGCGATTGTTGAAATTAAGTGTATCGTAAAGTTATATTCGGAGAGAATAAACCAGTTTTATTAAGTAAGAACTTGTGTCGCTAAAGTTTCGTCGGAACGAAGTTACGGAAAATTAATTAACAAACGGAGACGTAACAAATTGGTGTCAGAGAGTGAGATAGAAAAAAAAAAAAAAAGAAGAAGAAAAATGGAAACGAGAGGCGGAAAATCAAACTACAGCTTAGCAGACTTGATGGCAGCAATACAAAAACAAGAAAAGAAGCAAGAAGAACGAGAAGAGAAATTACAGCAGTTGTTTGAGGAAAAAAGAAAAGAAACAAGAAGAGAGACAACAGCAGTTGAGAACAGTAAATAAAGAAGTAAAGCAAACAATTACCTCTTATAGTTATGACCTTTGTACTCGGTTGCTAAGCCTATTAAAATTTTGCACGTGGAGGATATGTTTTATGTATACAGTTGAATAACCAAAAAATCATAAATTACTATATCAGTAATATAGAATTCCACTATAATTTATCAAGCTTAGTAACTAAGCTGAATTTTAGTCTCAAAAAATATTAAATTTTGAGCGGACTAAAGACACAACCTACCTTCTTGAAATCTTGGTTCAAAAGAAAGAAATTGCATCTAAACACGTTAAAATGGCTGAGAAAGTCACTAGAGGAACATTCTGAGCTTCCGATTGGTTATTCATGTCATATGTAGAAGTAACTGTATATAAGGAAG
>NW_013666769.1:66463-81701 GCF_000517525.1 Limulus polyphemus
TTTTAATATTAAAATTAATTTCAAACAGGTACTTAGCTCTGAAATACTGCAGGCCTTTCCTTGTTAAGTTTGGTCTCATTTTGTTAACAAACAAAAAAAATTCTGAATTGCAGAGCATGCATCAGTTACCCATAATTTTCCACTTTCTCATTAAATAAAATCTGTTTTCCCATTGTAATATAAACTTTTTTAAAGTTGAAGTCATGATGAAAACCACATATAGCCCAGATGGAGGTGGGATGGAAAGTATTTCAGAGGTAACCTTTTCAAATTCATTTTGATTCCAAAAATGTAAATTTCAAATCAGGTAGTTTCCCTCTAAAATATTGTAGACCAGAATATCCACAATGAGAAAGGTGGTGTGAGTGATTATGACACAGAAAAAGTTATAAATCTGTAAAGTACAGGACAGGAAGATAATAATCTAGACTACAATAAAGATGTAGTCATGCAGAGTTACTGTAGAATTGAAAACCATAAAAGTACAAAGAATTGGATTTGAGGGAGAATGAGTTGAGGAAACCAACCTTATATAAATGGCTGGACTTAAAAGACACTCAAATATACGACATTCTATGAGCAGCAGAGTACCCCCCTTTGCTATAGACTCCCTTCAATTCATACCAAAAGGGGTTTGTTAGGGTTGGAATATTTAATTGATCTATGCAGCCAAAAACAGATGGTGGAATAAACAGGTAGTAGGAACATTATGTAATGCTCCTGTAATGGAATATTTTCAAGGGAGCAGCCCAGTCAAATATTATAAGAGAACAATACTTCAGAGACTGTAGCCCTCTTCATCTATATCTAAAATAGGCCAAATTTGTAAGTACTCGGGGAGAACTGAATAAAGACCAATGTGATCCAAGGATTGAGCTCAATCATTGAAGAGAGTGAAATGAAAACATCAAAATGAAAATAGAAAAACAGTAATAAACAATGCAGATGACCTCTCATCCTTGTTGGAGTTGAGACTTCTATTAAAAATGGCTGTCCAACCTCAAATATCTCTAATGCAATGTAAGGATATGCACACAGCAATGTAAAGGTTTTTGCTGTGGTGCAATACCAACTCACAGATCCCTAATGCAGAGGGTGGAATTGTCTAAAATAAATGACTAATTGAATCCACATAAATACAGATGCCCATGAAATATGTACAAAGCATTAAGTAATCACTGAAGAGATAATGACACATGTTATTGATTCAATTTGGCATGGAGTATAACCACTAATGTAAAAATCCTGAAGCTGAAGAGACAGCAATGAATAAAGGTAAAATTGACAAAAAGTATTTGAATTAATCTACAGTCTGAATTAATTAAGTCTGAGAAGGGGGCAACAGATGAAAATATATCTTCAGAGAAAGATGGTAGAATGAACCCTAAAGGTTCAAAAGATGTAAGATATATTAAGACACAAGTCCCACTTAGGACATTGATGAGGTACCTGTGTGAACAAAGCAAGCAAAAAACCTTGAAAAAGATCCTAAACAAGTGGGAAAAATAAATAGAGAAGGTGACTTCTATGACATCTAGAGGTGCCAAAGAGTGTCTATAGCTTGTAGTAGAAGAAGACAAACTACAATAATGAAGTAAGTACATGGAAAATTAGACAATCTATTTGGAAGTTGGAGAAAGGTTAGAAACAGATTTTTGATGACACCAAGTACAGAAAATAGACCAATGAAATTGGTATACAGAGGGATGAACATCTGCATGAATGTGACAAACATCATAGTGAAAGATGAACATTCAAGACTGGATTATAAGATGTTTTCAAAGAAGTAATAGAACAGGATACTCTTGATAGATGTTACATAGTAATGGAAATAATAACCAAGCAGGGCAGTATAGTGTAATAAGGAACTTGATAACTTAACAAACTGATCATGGCTACAGACCCAGGATAAAGATGAAGAGGAGGATGGCACAGAGAAAAGTTTTCTTCCATGACTTGGTCAAAGTATTCATACATAGTGAGGTAAAACAAACATATAAGGGTCATAAGAGTTACAATAACTAAACTGGGAAACTGTTAACTATTTCCATATGGGCTTGGTCTAATTGACCAAGTTTGTAACCATTTTTAAGTATTTTTATAAAGATTTGTCTGTGAATATATTGAGTAGTTTTCTTTACTAGTCTGAGGGCAAAGTGATTTTGTGTTAAGATAAAAAATACTTTTATTTATCTGTAAATTTTCTAATTTCATTTTTGTAATCTCTAACATATCCTAAATATTATAAAACATTATATTTTACCCACTATTTTCTCTACCCTAACTCTACATATGAGGTTGTTCAAGTTGACCAACCTTGTACCCATAAACAAAATCAAAATAAGTTTAAGTTATACTTTTTCTTTGTAGAATGACTTCATATTGTAATATGAAACTACATTTGTTTATCCTAAATAGATTTAAACTCATAACAGTATACATCTGTTTACACTTACATTTTACTGTGTTAATGCCCTATGAACCATGTCTAAGTTAATATTTTTGCTATAAAATTTATAAAACTATTGGCAAACGTGAAGCTCATGTTACCCCATCAAATTACATAACTCACGGGCTACTCAAGAGCTGCTCACAAGTGTACATTGTGAAAAATTTCTTTTATTATTACTATTCTATTTAACTTAATCTAACCTAAAAAGTTTCTAATTTTTTATATTTTAGTTACTTTCATAATACCTAGTAAAGAATATAGATGAAAAACAAGAAATAAAGTACTAACCTGGGTCTTCATTTTTTTGCTGTTGATTGTCAATGACACTTAACCTACTTTTTTATACTAATGGTACTAAAGCATTAAATATTTTTTATTTCTTAAATAATGCAACAAAGAACACAGAGTGATCATATGCAAAAGGCAGACAATGTTCCATAACTTTCACAATTTTTCTGGTTTTCTACCTATGCAACAAAAGCTGTTAAAAATTCAGCTAAGCTTGTAAATGTGTTTCCCATCGGAATAAAGTTTGAACTGGAAGCAAAATAGACAATTCTCTATACAGAAAACAATGTAATATAATACGTCATTTGATAGACTAAAATATTGGCTTTTTATTGGTTATAAACAATATATTATTAAATGTCAGTGACAGCTACTGGTAATTTCTAAAAGAGTGGATGTGACAGGTGGGTGTGGCAAGTGGAGTGTGTGATTTGCTATCAGATGGCTCTGTTAAATAAGAGTGAAGGCTATAAAAATAATGCTCTGTATGAGTAATGACAACATATTAATGAGTAATTTACATTAAATTTCATACTTCTTGGAGGGGTGGTAAATAAATTAGAGAAGAGGGGATACCAATAGAACAAATGTTACAATTTTCACAATAAAAAAATTGAGGAATTTTTTAAATATTTCCTTATAAAATTAATAACTTAAAACTTATATAATGTTAAAAGTTGGATTAGTAGCAATGTTTTTATGCCAACTTTATTTATATACCATGGTAAGAAAGTAGTCTAATTACATTTTGAATATAACTCACTAAAACCTCCTGACATGTACACAAAATGATGTCCATTTTAAGAGAGTTAAGAGATGTTAAGAGAAACAAACTGTTGAGTTTGTTATGCTAATACAGATATAATCTGTTAAGAGGATGAACCTACAGAACATATAAACTAAACAATGAAAATGTGCTCGAAAATAAAACTCCTATAACCCAGATACCACACAGAATACCCAAAAAGAAAGAAGTGAACTTAAAAAATGTTATTGAAATGCTGGAACAAGACATAACTGAGAACAGAAGTTATTCATATATAGTAACAGTTTTCCTTCCAAAACAATCAGAGGATACACTTCTGGGTGGAATCTTGCAAATTTAATGGATCCACAGTAAAAGATAATTATTTGTTGTCTCACATTTAAGAAACTTTAGATAGGTTAGGTCAAAGTATTTACTTTTCTTCTAGGGATTTGATAAAGTTTCCATTAGCAGATAATGACGATGAAAAGGATAAAGGGAAAACAGCTTTCATTTAGCCATCTGGTAAATCAGTTTAACCACATGCCATTAAAATTACAAATGCACCATCAAACTTTCAAAGATTCACGAATGTAATCCCATCTGCCTGAATTCAATATTCTGAGTGTTTCTGCTAGCCCAATAATGTGAGTCTGCTCAACTATGAGGAAAACAGAAATAGTTTACTAAATTAAGTAATATGGTAAATAGTAATGGTGTAAAATCTCACCCTAATAATCTTGAAGCTTTGAAAATTATCCAGTAAAAAAAATGTCAAAAAGATCAAAGCACCTTGTGGATAAGTGGGTATCTGACTAAGATTTATTCCATATTTGCATCTCTAACAAAACCCTAATAGAACTAATAAAGATTTGGAATGTAAGTAGACTAGAGACAAACAAGCAGCCTTTAAGATATTAAAAGATTCCCTTGTAAACACACCTTTTCTGAGCTGTCCAGATTTCAATAACGAATCCATATTAATTACTTATGATTAGAATATGAAATAGAAACTGTAATATTGCAGTTAGATGTGAAAAGAAAAGAGCATCTTGTAGCCTATTACAATGGCTAATGACATAAACTCTCTCATTATGGGCACGGTTCCAGAGACCAACCTTGTAAACATTTTGCACTTGTTATAGTTTTCATACTATAACTTTTAGGACAATATGCATATCTTTCATATACAAAATATCAGATTTTTTATTAAGTGTTAAGATTTTTTAAGTAATGATTTGCTCGTGCATTTTTTATTTTCAGATGTTGACTATCCAACAAGCAGAGTAATTTTGATTTTAAGATTAAAAATACTGCATCAGAAAATTGTCAAATTTCACACTCAAAATCTTTATAACTTCCTAATTACCTCCAGATAATTATCATACATTTTTGTTTAAAAAAACTGTATATTTTAGTTGTTATTTTTACTATCGTTTCTCTGTTTGGGTTTGGTTGATTTGACCAATCACATAACCACTATAAAAAATTAGGAAATAGATATAACACTTTTTTCATTCTAGAATTACTACAAATTATAACATGAAACCACAAATGTTTAGTCTAAATAGCTTAAATCTCATAACATTATACATCTATATATATATTTTTTTTTAATTAACCTTTCAGCCGTGTCTGACTAACATTACAGAAGTTGCAATGTTGTGATGCACGTGCACTCGTGTTATTGTGTCTAATAGTTTTAAACTGGCCTTTACAAAGTGACCTCTCTTGGCTTTGTTCTCGTGGACCAGTATTTTGTAGAATATAGCCACATTTCAGTTACAATACATTATATATGTATATATATATATTACTACTTACAAATAAATTCTTAGATTTCAGTTATTTTTCTTAACACATAGAAGAGTAAATAAAGAAATACAGAAAACAATGATCTCTACTTCTTATGACTGTAAAGTAATTTGTACTCTCTTTCCGTAGCTTTCCAGCTAAGCCTTGCCAAATTTTACACGTGGAGAATGTAAAACAAAAAACTTTTTAGATTTTATATATGCATTTTGAAATAACAAAAAACTTATAAATTACACTACCAATATCACAGAACTCCACTGTAATTCATCAGGCTTACTAACTAAACAGTATTTGAGTCTAAAAAATTTTGTTTTTCAAACAACATTTTCACTTCCTTCCAAGATTCAAGACAAAAGAAATAATCTTGCAAAATTCCTACAGTCAAGATGCTGAGAAAATCATGTGGGGAAATTCTGAGCTTTTGATTGGTCATAAACACATGATAGAGTGAAGAAGGTGTATGTAAGCAAGTATTTCCAAAAATGGAAGAGGTGGACGAGGTCACTGTGTTCGATTTGTTAAGCCTCAGCAAAGAGAAAAGACAGGAAGTTCTTATTTTATATTTTAGCTTGTCAATATAGGTAATTTGAGTTTCTAATTTGTAAAAAACTATAGACTTTGCATTTGGAAATCACAAACATCTAGTTTGAACCAAAGCTGCATTCAGTATACCACATGACACACAAAAATTGATATTTAGGTTGTTTTTTTTAATTACGTTCAAATTAAAAAATTAGCTAATGTATAATACAAAAATTTGATTTATAATCTACAATTTGATATCAAAAATTATTGACATACATTCAAGAAATAGTAGTTCAATAAAAGTTTGAATATAGGTCTACAAACATGATGACATGCCCTTTGACCCCAGACCATTGGAAAACCCGTACGCTAGGGTTAAAAGACACATCATTAAGGCTAGCTCAAAGGTTTTATTGTTGCAAGACTATGATTATAGTGATATATAAACAGACTCAACAAAAACATTCAAATATAGATGCTTAATACAACAAAAAAAGATAAGCACAACATTAACAAAATTACAAGGTAAAGAAAGATAACTCACAAAGTTATAAAATAATGTAGAACTTAGATAAAGTAAAAAAACAGTAGCTAAAAGACATATAAATGTTGAGAAGTAGGGTGGAAAATAATAGGTATGATATAAAGTCTGAAATATTTATGTCAAAATGTAAACATCACAACAACAACAATTGTGCCTGAAACGTTACATTTAAAAGTAATTCAAGGGAAGTTTTGTATTGTGAAGAGTGTCGAAGGTATTTATCAAGGGCATACTCAACTGGGAAGAGATCCAACAAAAAACCTGAAGATAGAGTGATCACTCCATAGGAAGAAACATGTCCAGTCAAGAAAGATGACTTGCTACCAAATTCAAAGCTCCTGGGACATGACAGGTAGTTAGATGAATCTGATATAGTGGACTTAAAATAGAAAGTCCAACAATCAGAAGCAAAGGTCCCTGGAGCAAGTCTCCCCCAGTGATTGATAATGGGAAATGACCATAGAATTGTCTAAGTGAATCTTAACTAAGTGATTACAAGATTAGGTAGGAAGCAGGAACATGCCTGATTAGCAGACAAGAGTTCCATTATACTGATATGGAAAGTACACTTCACCTGAGACCAAACCCAAGATTGTAGTAATCCAAAATGTGCCCCAGCTTGTAAGAGATGGAGAATTGGATATGGGGGCAGTTGTGGAATGCTGAATATACAGATGACATGATCCAATCATCAAGACAAATCCACAAGAAGAGAAAGTGACATCATCACAAGAGAGAGAACAAAGGGAAGTGGGAGATATTCCACTGGTCATTCAGAGTCCATTAAAGAAGACACATGAATGCAGCCTTGAGAGATGTGAGAAAGTCTCCAAAAGAGATAGAATCTCTCACACAGAAAGTACAGGAGAGGCAAGAGTCAAAATGACTATATGTTCTTTGTCTAACACACAAATGGGGATGGTTGAGCCCAATTGTGTCAAGAAAAATAAAAAAATATACACTGTGGTGGACCAATTATTGGGTGTGAGTGATGAATGACATGGAAAGTTTGACTAGCTAACTCAAATGAGCTGCTTCTTAGGTGAGAGGTTACTTGACTTAGAAATAGGTCTCCTGAGAAGAGGAGAGGAAGAGCCAGTTGTCCATGTGATAATTAAAATGAAATTTAATAGTGGAAATGACAAGCAAATGCTCCCATGATTCAACTGAATACATAAAGAACCCAAGTGGAGAGCTTGAATCTGTACACCCGATCCTAATGAATAAATCAAAGGACATTGGGAGGATTGGGCTATCAGAATATGTATAAACATGTTCAAAACATCAATCTTTGTCATCCTAGTCTGGGAGAAAATAACCAATGAAGAATAACCCTTTCAACGGGAGCCCCATTAAATGTTTTTCTGTTCAAGTCACTGTGTTACATTCAAAATGTAATTAAACACCTTTAATATTAATGTATGTGAATGAATTTAATATTATAATGCGTGTTATGATTCAAAGTTTTAAGTACTTTATTACAAAATAAACCTTTAAAAACTACTTAAAATTTCAGATGTATTGTCAAAGAACAAAAGGAAAAATCTCTACTTTGGCTCTCTGTATTTTCAATAATATAATAGTAATAGAGTAGAAGTACATCTGGCCACTAAAATGTTTACATAACCTTTTGGCTCATTTCTTTCAAAGTACTCTGAATGAATACAGTTAAAACTAGTAATACATTTTTTCTACCCCTGAAAACTACCATGCTCACCTTCAACAGATTTGTTTGAGCTTTATCCCTTCTATATAGACATTACATACACATGTGTATATAACAATTAGAAAGAGCTTATTTTACGATATATAAACTAACAATGGTTATTTTGTAATTGGTACCAAGTCTTTGTCACAGAGTACGTGAACTTAACTATAGTATTATTGGCTGCTTGAACGACTATAGCACTTATGGTTATTTCTTACCTAAGTATGTTATAGTTGGAGATACAGTTCAAATTGTATTTAGGTCTTACTATTACATTTTAGTTAATTATGTATTAGTTATGGTTTTAAAATGCACAATTAAATGGTTTAAACATTAAAAAATATACATAAACTTCTCCCCTGTTATCAAGGCTTACGATATTGTGTGCTGAACAAAAATTTTGACGAAGGGATGCGCATGTCTCCCAAAGAAACTGTTATATGCCTTATGAGGACTTGTGTCGAGATGAATAATAAGTTGTAAAAGACAAGAAAGGAAAATAAAACATTAAAATTAACTATATGTGTAAAGGAAAAAAAAGAGATGAAATTATGAATTTAACATAATGAAATTCTCTAAAAGTATTTTACAAAAAATTAAAAGTTAACATTTTCCTAAACTGAAAATGTATTTCCAATAATACCTACCTCTGCTCACACTATAGCTATCTCTCAATCTCCAGGGTTTCCACTCTTTGCCCATCTAAGTATTGAGAACACTTGTTCCAGTCTTTTATACCCCACTCTAATGCCCTTGGCAAATTCTAATTCACAAAATTCTCCACTAACTTCAATGCCCCCTCTATCCAGGCACTGTATACAAGTTCCTCATTCAGATAATGTAATCACTTTTCGAGACATAAACCGGCTTTTAGTGTGGAGATTGGGCAGGAAAGTGTTAGCGGAGGTAAGTATTATTGGAAATACATTTTCAGTTTAGGAAAATGTTAACTTCCAAAACATACTTACCTACACTGATACCACAGCTAGAATCCCACATTGAGAAGGTGGAGGGGCCAGTGCAGGCATGAACCATACAGAAAGTGTCTGTATAGAACAGGAGTGTAGCAAGATAAAGATGGTACAAGAGTGGGGGAACCACAGTACATCCAGAACAGGTATGCTCTTCACTAGGAATTCAGTTCCTATATCAAATGTGGAAGACAATAAGAGTAATCATCAGTATAGGCCAGCCCCAACCACATACTCGGGGTTGGAATTAAGGGGTCTTGGTATCATGGTAACTATATCCCACATTGGTGGCTTGGGCTATTGGACCATAATGTTATATATACATACTTTAGATTGGATACCAACCTGTAGCCATAGAGTGATGCATTTCACAACACCAGAACCATGATGAGAAAGTAAGCAACACTGAAGTGGACAAACTTACTCCTCCACCTGAAGAAGTACAAAAGGCAACACCCCAGGCTCGGAATGACAGGATTATATATGCTGTATTCAACCAAACGAACAGAACTCATCTGGTCTGGAATTATGAACATTCATCTTCACTCCCCAACCAGGTGGGCAAGGAGTATTTCACTTGCTCCTGGAATTATAGAAAATGTGGAACCTGTGCTCAACCAAGGGCCTAGGATGAGACCACATCACAATCGGAATAATGAGGAGATAATGGACCTCCTTCCATGAACAATATATGAAACCAATAATGATCAAAGAGTCATGCACCCCCCAACCAGATAGCTTCATGTCAAATCTGAAACATCCTCAGTAGGAGGGCCCCCAACTTCACTCTCTTCTCCAAGAAAGGAAGAATACACTCAAACACTGGAAGAAAAGCCTTTGTCCACCACCCCTGTGACTGAAGACTTGGGTGGTAAGAACTCCCAAGCTCCATTAGTAGAGTTTAGGGGGGGGGTATATGCATTGGGGAGTTCTAAGAAACAGTGCTCTGGAAACTGTGCAATAGGTGAACCAAGTTCCCCACATTTTTAAAAGCAACCTGACTCCGATTTAATCAACCTGAAGATCGGCAGGGACAGGCAGGACCCCCTTTAGCTTTACTCCTGATAGTCCATGAGTGGCAGTCCATAATAATCAGCTAATATCATCTGGTAGGTGCCACAATGGTCTTATGGAACACCCCATTTTAACAGAGCCTGTTGCAACCTGTAGTAATTATAGTGCAACAATGGTTGCTAGTGCAGAATTGACAAGAGAAAGCATACCTGCCTGGACAACAGTTGCCACAGAGTGGGATCAAGTGAAATAATAAAGGGGCTCTGGAAAAAAAAGAGTATATAACTGAGGAAAATACTCACCTCTGGTAAAAATCTTTTAACAGATGTAGTCAAATTAACTACCGGGGTTAGTCAAAAACCCTCAGAAGAGGAAACTGCCAGATCATGGAAATAACAAGACAGGAAAGTATTAGTAGTCCATATACCAGACCACACAATGTCTTCCAGAGGTCAATACAACTGGGTGGCTATTGACACAGAGATATGATAAATCTGGTGAGATGATACACAAAAGAGTCTGCTCCTGTAACTATAATCCATTGTAGGCCCTGTGGATAAAGTTATGAAGCCATCGTGTGAAGATAATGGGATATAAGTCACGGGAAAAAGAAGAATTTCAATGAATGAACAATTAATTCCTACTACCTCAAAAGGAATTAGTATGAGCTACATAACTCTTGAGGACCCTAAAAGGACATAACAAAGCACATGAATTGCAAACAACTCCAACTGACAACACCTACAAGCCAACAACAAAATACTAACAAATACAAAAACACAATAGAAAACAACTGTAAAATCCCAATTTGGTAATTGAAAAGGTCACCTGGGGTGATGAATAAAGGGTTTTGAGTAGACCTGATAGTACTGAGAATTCAAACACCTTCTGGTATTTGGAATACCAAAAGATAGTGGATAAGGATGCTTTATATAAAGCCACAGTAAGCTAAGCAAAACCCCTCTCAAATACCACAGTCATAAAACAGGATATGGTAGGTACTTTAGGACGAAAAGGGTGGAAAATACTTTTGATACATCACTGACAATAAGTATGCCATTTCTGTTGATAAATGGCTGTGGTTGGCCTATGGAAAGATTTAGTTAAGTACAGAGAAACTGTAGAAGTTAAACCCTTATGTTGGGCAAAGGACCGCATAACTTCCAAGAATGAAGATTGAGTTTCTGAATATCTGAGTGGAAAATGTCTGGTTGAAGTTGTCTCCGAGACTACCATTGTGGAAGAGGGAGAAATACCTACAAATACCAAAGAAGTGGAAACCACGTTTGAGCTGGCCAATATGGTGAAACCAAGTTAACAGGGAATGGAGCGAACCATAGTCAGTATCCAGGGCAATAGCTTAATTGGGAGACAGACTTACAGATGTGAACCTGCCCAGTCCTGACTGAACACATCTACTGTGAATGCTCGAGGTATTGAAGACCAAAACTGAGATCAAATTCACTGAAAGACCTTGTGATGCATCATCCATTTGGTCAGAAGAATCCGGTGTGATCGAGACAAGTGATCTCAATTAAATTCATTACTCCTGGAACATGACATGCTAAAAGACTGATACAGTGGGAAAGAGCTCTGTAGAGAAGGTCCAAGGTACAAAAACAATGTCTTGAGAATGTGTGCCTCCTTGGTGAGAAATCTGAGATGCCACTGAGGAATTTATGGAATGTATTATGACAATTTCTCTCTTCAAAAGAGACAGACCTTGAACCATTGCATGGTGTACTGAAAGGAGTTCGAGAATGTTGATATGGAAGGTAGACTCATCTTCCATCCAAATACCCTGGAACTTCTGACCTTTGAACAGATGCAACTGTGAACAGATGGATCTCAGGGTGAGGTAGTGGAATGGGTACCTTAAAAATATTGTTGGTCCAATCCAACCACCAATCCCAATTGACAATGTTGCACCTGAGTAATGAGGCAGGATAAACCAAAGAATCAGAATCATGATCCATTGGTCGTGCAGTGACCTCTGAAGGAACCTCCTATGTGCTCATCCCCAAGGAAGAAGGGGCTCTAGAAATGCCAACATCGCCAAAAGAGATAGAACTATCCATGCAGAAGGAAAAGGAGACATAGGAAAAAGCCTGATAGTAATTGGTAGAGCACAGCTGAGATGAGTGTTGAAAAACACACCCAGATGGATGAGATATTGCATCAGTGACAGAATAGATTTCTCCTGTTGGATATGGAAGACCACTTTTGTGGCTTCTGAAATGAGAATCTGAGAGTGTTTTTCTGCTAATTTATGGGATGGTACCAGAAGAAGCCAGTCATCCATATAATGATATGTGTACAGGTCCAAGGAATGCAGATGATGAGAAAAAGCTCAAACAACTCTGCAGAAGACATAAGGAGCTGATGAAAGATCAAAAGGTAGAGCCCTGAACTGCAGAACCTGACCCTTGTGCATAAATCAGAGAAACCACCATGAAGATTCTGCTATGGGAATATGGAGATAAGCATCAGTAACATCGAACAGTCATCCAGAGTCCTGGTGCAAAGGGCCATCATAGGTTGAGAAAAGATTCCATAGGAAAGAGAGGAGGATCTAAAATTGGTTGAAATGATAATTGGATGCCAAACTCCTATCTTTTTGGGTGCAACAAATATATGGGAATAAAATCCCAGAAGAACTGGATCAACCCTCTCTACAGTCCTTTTAATTAACAACACTCTTATAGCCTAGGAACAAAGCTCAAGTCGTCGTGAATATGTTAAAGGTGAAAAGGCAATATGTTGTGCAGATAAAGAAATTGGACTTGCCATGGATCCATGGTGATAAAATCTCCATATGTCCAGAGAATGATGGAAACATGCTCTCACTGCTCCCTCACTCTCGGGAGAGACACTGATGCTGTTATTGACGGACTATCCTAGCCAAAAATCCTCTAGAATGCAGATGAACTCTATTATGGGACCCAATAGACCTGGGAACATAAGGAGTGGTCGGACAAAACTATGAGCCAATACTCCCAAATTAGTACCAGAAAAGCGAGAAGCCAACGATGATAAAGAAGAAAGTAAACAAGCTGAATCAACCCTTTATTCTAACGTCTCTGGAACTCCCACAAATAACATGGGACAGAGAAAGAGAATTTCCTGTAACTCTCTGAGGGCAGAAGAAGATAAACAAACACCTTCTAACAAAAAATCTTTAACCGATAAATCTAAACAATCCAGGAAACCAGTGAAAGAACAGAAAAAGTCAATCTCACTGAGGTAGATGTCAGTAAAATCCCCAATTCGAGGACGAATTGAGGAGGGGAACATAGATAGGCTCCCACAAAAGTTAGATCGAAAATAAATACCTCAGGACACTCAAGAGAGTAAGATGAATCCAGGAACTGTGATCTGTTTAAAGTGATCACAAATTCTAATCGAGACCTCCCTAGGTCCAAAAGGGTGTCCATTTGTTGAGAATTTAAATATACCTCCTCTTGATGGTGATAAGCCATAGCATGCTGTTCTGATAAACATAACTGAGCAGCAAATCCCCCAACCTGAACAGCAATAACAGGAGAAGGAAAACCAAGTACTCACTTATTGTCCTTTCTACCAACAAGGATGGGGCATCACCCCACTGCAAAAGGGATAAGAAAGATTGAGAACAGGATGCCAGACCCTGGACTTTTAGAATACAACCCAGAGAGGGGCAAAGAATCCTCTTGATGGTTACCTTGTCCAAAAGATCCAATACCATGGGTCTCAAGACACAGAAAATGCTAAGGACTGGAAGGAGGAGGAAAACGAATGAGAAGAGATGAGAAGCAAAGAGAAATGTGTAAGAATAGGAATGACTCACTGATCTCCAAGAGACCTGAGCCAACTGGATACAAAGGAATGTAGTCACTGAGAGAAGGTGTGACAGCAACTTGACAGGAGAAAGATGGTGAGAAGTATAGGGACAAGAAATGGAAAAAGAGAAAGAGGTGGAGGGTTCAGGAGTTGAGGGTCAAAGAATATGTGTGGAAGTTGGGAGAGACAAAAAACTAAGGAGGAAAGAGAGGACTGTAGTTGGGCAGCCTTCCCCCAAGCCTCCAATGTGTTAAAAACACTACCACAGATTTCAGAGAAAAATAAGAATGGGGAAGATAAAGCAGCAGAGAGAAGAGCTTCACAGCACAGAAGGTCCCAACAACAGCAAGTAAGAGGAACAAACACAATATAAAACTCTGGACAAGGTAATGAAAAGTACCAACTGTAGAAAACTATCAAGATCATGGTGAAGGCCTCTGAAAAAAGAGATGAAGAAGATTGGTAAGCAAAAAAAGCAAAGACAAGAAAAAAAATAAACATTAGAAGTTATTAGAGACATAGGATTATCCCACAGAGCAGGAAAAAATTACTGCAAGGAGTGAGGATGAAGGAATGGAAAAGGAAAACTGCCATAAACCATAGCAAAGAAATACTGGAGTTGAGGAGAATGAGGCATTTGAAACTGTGAAAGAAGCTGATCCAAAAACATGTCAGCAAGTACACGCATGTCTGCCAAATAATCCTCAGCCCGAGAGGCATATAGTAAGGAACAGGAAGAATCAAAAGACATAAATGAAAGAAAAAGTAAGGAATAAACCTAAGAACTGAAATCCACAAAGAGATTTGGAGAAGAAACAGTCTTTTACAAGTAAAAAGGAACCTAATGCAAACCCAGGAAGTGGAAAGAGCTGATCAAAATCTTGATCCTTGTGATCAGGTTCAAAAAGGGTTAGTGATAGCAACACTACCAGAACCTTTGGAGGTAGTAGTCACCATCACTTATTGTTATAAAATGAATTCTCCAGATCAATTTTCTTTTGTATGTAGTAATTGAAAGGCAATGTAGATTGAAATAAAATAAAATGAATGAAAGTTAACACTGGAATAATGGCAGCACAAATCTCACTACATTAAACAAAGTTTAAACTTTGATAAGCAAGTCTGTTCACAACAGTGCCAAGGAAAAGAATGAAGTTAATTGAGTGCAAGTGTTTATGAAGACTTACTGTGCATGGAGGAGATTTCCAAAGCCTGCAAAGAATATATATATATATATATATATATATATACACAGTATAGTATAACTAATTAACTTATTAGTTAATTGTACTTACTTTTTACTTTTTTCTTTTTTGTACTAAGTAATTATTTATTTTAGTTTGTCTGTCTATTTATT
>NW_013666769.1:81723-93506 GCF_000517525.1 Limulus polyphemus
AAAGAATATATATATATATATATATATATATATACACAGATGATACAATACTTATGTAATTGCACTTTTTATCTTTTTTGCAAGATATATTTTGTTGCTGCATATTTCTGAAAAGATCATGCTTTATGATATTAAATGCTATATTGTTCAAATTACACATATTTGTAGGAGAACAGTGATTGCATGCACTTATTCTTTAAAGCCAGATGGCTTTTGTTGTTTGACTCATCAAAAAATGTAAAATTTGGTTGAGCTGTGAGTGTATATTTTTCTTTTGAATAATAAATTCAAATTAATAATTAAATTTAAAGACAGTCCCAAGCACACTTATTATTATGTGCAGTTCATTTTATTAGGATGTGTTGTTTGCACATCATAGATATCTCTCTATTGTCCTATTCTATGATCTTTCATTAAGGAGATCATAGGATTTCAAAAGGGGAGGTGAAATACCCCTAGGTGACAAATTCTGAACATGAAGCTTTGAAATATGAGGTTGAAAAAGTATTACAGTGATAAAATTAGCGACAGCACTAATGCTCCCTTTAACAATTATGCCTTGTCTTCATATCACGGTGCTAGTTTTGGATCTCTTTAATGTGTATACATGTATATGTAGTAATGTTTGTGAATTTGTGATCAGGTGAAAAATTAAGAAATTGTTGTCTGTGACACTGCAATGTTCTCTGTTAAATACTCATTTTCAAACTAGTAAATATTATCAATTTTCAACACTCTAACACAAGTGTGTGTGATCATTATGTAATAATTACAACCCCAACTAAGTATCACACACAATCATAACACGCAAGTTAACCCAACAGTATTTTCTAATTTCTTTGATAGTTGCACAACAAAGGTCTCTACACAGACAGAAAACAATACGGCATCCATGAGCTCAGCTACTGTTTACATGGGTCAAGCCAATTGTAATGTATACTAATTACACTAGAGTGGTCCTTATTTGCAGGCAAAATTTAAGGTTAAAATTCTAAAACTCTCATCCCCTAATTCTGTTTCAGTGTACAAAAACACATCAAATGCCAATCTTCATCTGATTTGGACCATACTTGGAGGTTGGGGCCTGGCATGGCTAGGGCACTCGACTCGCAATCTGAGGGTCGCAGGTTCGAATCCCATCACACCAAACATGCTCACCCTTTCACCTGGGGGGCATTATAATGTGATGGTCAATCCCACTATTTGTTGGTAAAAGAGTAGCCCAAGAGTTGGCAGTGGGTAGCGATGACTAGCTGCCTTCCCTCTAGTCTTACACTGCTAAATTAGAGACGGCTAGCACAGATAGCCCTCATGTAGCTTTGCGCGAAATTCAAAAACAAACATAGAGGTTGCTCAATGAGGTTGAAGTGCTAGACTGCAGTGGCCTGGTACAGTGTGTACTATGCAATTTAAAAATTATTTATGTATTATAATTTATTTAAAGTATATTATTATACTATTACATGGACAATAGTGTAATTACATGATTATACGATTTCCATATGGTTTTGGTGTAGTTAGTCACTTTTGCATTGTTATCTTTTTTGCTCTAAGGAAAGTGTCTTCTATGATCCTGCACAACTTGAAGGAGGAATTGTTTCTGTTCTCCTTTTTTCATTATGATGTCCTTATATTTCTCAATAAAGGCCACACCCTTTTCAGCATTGTCACTTACAACATTTAAATGTTGAACTGACTTTAGTGCCTCCCTGTAGTCTTCTCAGGGTCATACTCTAGAAATCCAGATTGAATTTTAAAGCACTTGAAGAAGTCTGTTGTGTCCTTTGTGTTAAAATTTTCAACTGATATGATCTCAGACATCTTGATATTCAGCTGGATGTGGTTATTCCATGCTTTCCTTCGCATCTAGTGCCTTAACCATTGCTTGTTTTGTCACTTAATCAAAGAATGCAAAACCAGTGAGTTCCTCTTTGAGATTACTACAGAGGTCCAGCAAATTTTTGACAGGCAAATTTTGAAAGAGCAGAATTTCATCTTCTTATACTTAACAAGATGTATTAGAAAGTTAAGGTCATTGTGAAGGGAAGAAATGGCATCAGAAGCTGTGAACCATGTCCTAAGATAGACTCAAACAACAATGATGCAAATGTCATGGAGTGCTCTTTTCTGAAGGCAAATGGGCTAAAACTATTCCAAGTATATCTAGGAGCTATAAATCACACTTCACATGGAGGGATAATACCAAAAAAGGTTATAGCTAGTTCAAGAAGCTCTCAACAATCATCTCTAGGTTGGCTGACATGAAGCTGCTCTGTAGCAAAGTTAGTAACACTGTCCTTAACTTCCTCTATGGCTTTTGCTACTTCATCATGGTTAGCTGCACTTTCATAAATGGACAAAGTAATCTTGAGTCTGAATTTTCTGTAGTAAAGGACGAGATGAATCAAAAAACACTGGAGAAAGAGATTAGAAGGGTGAGGATTTGCAGCCACTGATAAAGCAGTACCTAGAGAAAACCCTGGTGTGGGAAACAGTCAAAATCATCATCATACTGATCATGTTCAAACTGAGGAGAAGGAACGTCATTTGAATGAATGGGAGGAGGAGGTCCTGTATAAGAGTGAACTCACAATTCATTGGACAGAGGCTGTCATGACCTCCTCTGACAATGAGCTTCCAGAAGACACAGGGCTCCTGTTAGTAACATTGTCACCAAAGAACAAAGTAGAAATTACCGTCATTTTGAAATTCATAATGGGTATGTAGTAAAAAAATTATTATTTTTTCTTAATCTTTAGTCAAGAAAGAAATAGTAAAACTTGAATGGAATTCAAGTTTCATAGGCTATTGCAAATCTCATGTAATTAATTACTAAGTTTAAAAAAACGTCCAGTTGAGGAAAAAAATGATGTTATTTTGAGTGCAAGTGCTTAAGTGGAGTTACTGCACAAGAAGGTTGTGTCGCCCTCCAACAGGTGGAGGGCTGTTTTTGCATGATGACATCATCATCATACACTGGTGAAGTTCATGTTAAATGGGATTTTTAGATGGGAGTTAGCTCAAAACCAGTGTGATGCAAATTTCATAGGTAAATGAATAAGGAATCAAGCTATTCTGTGAGACGAGATGGGTATCTATCGTCTCAGAATTGTAAACTTTAATTTTCCATGATAATTTGAGGTAGTAGGTAATTATTCATTTAGTGCAATATAAAAAGCTATTTCCATTCATTTGGAGACAATGTTTACAATTGCTAGCATTGCTCTACATAAGGTAAAATAGCTGTATTGAAAAAGCCAATACAAAAGACTTTTACATGGTTAAACTACAAAATCTCTACATGTTATAACATGCATCCATCTCAATTGAACCAAATTCTGGAGAACCAGTGTTTCAAACACCTAAGAATATTTGTAAAAAATACAATAAACATTGATCTTACAGGTATACTTATAAATAAATAAAAATCTGGTTTCTATCCTAAATGACTCCAAAGTTTTTCCAATTACAGTTTGACCCGTAAGCTAAAAATAGAGTTGAATCAAACACTGCTAACTTCTAAAGTTTTTGTCGTCCATGTGGTATGACCAATAAGGATAGTGTAAGTGTGAACTTAAAATAGGATTCAAACCATTTCTAACCAAACACAGTGCACTGACATAAGTCAATCCATTCTTCCACAAAAAGTTTTGCAAATTATGAAGATCTATCAATTTTGCGTAATGATACTAAATTTGCTCTAACTGAATATTAAGGGTTCTCTTCTTAGTATTGTTTGAATTCCTTTCAGCAAATTATTTAGCATTTAGTTTCTGTAATCACTATAGTATTGTATGTCTGAACAGTTTGAAGTAGAATTTAGCATGGTCCCCATTGATCAAACTATTGGTTCTTGATCCTCTTGAAGTCGTGATTTTCACCACTTGTACCATCAAACAAAAAGGACTTAAAATAGTTGGTTTACAGAAATATATATTTTATAAAATTTCAGAATTAAAAAGAAAATATAAAGTAAATCACTCTGTTAATTTGAAATTTATATTTTGAAATTCTAGTACCTTCAGCTTTTGTTTCAGCCTTTAATTACATGTTTGTGACAACTATTGTAAAAGGTAGGTGTATTCAACTCAAACTGATTTTCAGCACAGAAGTCAAATTGTAGCTTGAATATCTCAAAAACCAGTTGGGCTAAAAACCTTAACTGATTTAAATTATGAGTTTTTCTATAAAGTCAAATTCCACAGTTTTCCTTATTCTATGGAAAAGCTGAGCCATTAACTTTGGTATATATGAGCTAGAATGATTCAAGTGCAAAATAAGCTTAACTGATATTAAATCTACTTCTTGTTCATTACTTGACTTAGAAATTTCATGGTCAAGAAATAAATAATCCAGTGAGAGTAAACTACATAATCGATAATTCTGATTTGTGTTGGGTATCACGACAGAAACATTACAATTTAACTAAAACACTTTTAAACATGGGTTATCAGTAAAGGTATGTAAAAGTAGTTTCACTGTACACTGCTGATAGCACATACTTGATAAATAGCTCTCCTAGGTTCAATATGCTTAGTGGCATCAAATAGCCAGTCCACAAGGTGTTCAAAACTAGCTCGTCTTGTGATGTCATACAGGAGCAGTGCTCCTACTGAATTTCGATAATACGAACGTGTAATAGACCTGTAATACACACAAATAAAAAGTGTAAACTACAAAAATTTCACTCTATAACCTTATTTTGTTATATTCTTTTAAAACATATAGAAATGCTATAAATAAATTTAAGATGAGTATATAACATGTTAAGATAAAACTTTTCCCTGTAATGATAGAGAACTTATTTTCAATTTAATTCCACAGACCTAAGGTATCTTATAAATGCTTTAATATACTAATAATATACAATTAAATATGAAGCAAAAACAAAAACATGTTTAATATGCATATTAAAAAATTCCTTGGTGTGATTCAATATCATAGAACATTACATATGTGTACATGTGATTATAGCCATTTAAAGAAATATGTTGAACAATCTCTAATGTATATACTTGTTGACATAAATAATCAGTCATAAATATAAGCCTTTAGTAGTTGATATCTAAAGGTGTCAGATTAAAAATGTGGTAAATACAGAAGCCTTGGCTGGATAATATATATATATATTAATGAAATATGTCATCAAAAACTATTTTGTTTTGCCTTGTACAGAATTTATTTTAAAGACATATAATGGCTGGAGACGGCTTGAATGGGTTATGAAGAAAAACTTTAATATAAGTTTAACATAACAGCAAGCCATTCAAGCCGTCTCCAGCCATTATTAGTCTCAAAGTGGGTTCCTCGTCATCAAATTTAAAGACCTATGTTCAATATTGAGTCATTGCTGTTAGAGTGAATCATTTTGGAGGAATTTATTCTGCACCTTCCATTCATCAAAGACAAAGTTAACATTTTCCTTACTTGAAAATGTATTTCCTACAGATAACTCCACATGCAGTTTAGTTATCTTCCTCGTGTGTCTGTCAGAGAGATTTGGATGCCACTGGCCTTGAAGCAACTCTCATCTAATTCCACATGAATTGTACTGCTGTATGATGATATCATTATGAGGCCAAAGCCCTCCGCCATTACGAGGACATTACAATTCCATGCACAGTAACTCCCTCTATGCACTAACACACATGGAACTTCATTCTTTGATGAGCCAAGAAAAACAAAGGTACATTGGAAGTGGGAAAGATTGGATGGAATTTATGAAAGGTGAATATCTATCAGAAATACATTTTCAGGTAAGGGAAATGTTAACTTCCAAGATAATAGTTCATCCCTGTACACAGTTTGGCTATAATCCCAACTGGAAGTGATGAAGGAGTTGGTGTAAATTTTACCAAACTGAGATCCTTTTAGAAAACACCAGAAAAAAGCCCATGGAGTATGACACCCCATGACAGGGGCTCCATAGAAGCACAGGTGTGGGAGACCACATCTTGTCTTATCCAGGCTATACTCTTCACCCAGAATGTAAGGGAGGAAGAGGCAAATGTCAAAAGGATGGGCAACAAGTTCTACCACCCAAGTGGTCAGAGAGCCATTATGTGTACTGTGGTTTGGGCTTATTCAGTATGTACCTTGTGTTCTCATCTCAACTCGACTGTCAGACTCCAGCTGTGGAAGGGGGCATAGAACTCATGCAGTTGTGTTGCATATAAGGTGTGCTCACCTTGACTCAACTAAACAGACAATAACTACAGGAGGATGGCACATCAGATATATATATATATATATGGTTACATACAGTGTGTGATCACCTCAACTCTAATGAACAGACTATAGCTGCAGGAGAAGGGTGCAAGACCATAGTGTATGCTCACCTCAACTTTACTGAACAGCTCAGGTTACAGGAGGAGGGCACAAGTAGCATGAGTTATATATATATGAGGGGTGACTTGAATTACATTAACAGTTACCATCAAACAAGTTCTCACTGTATTGGTACTCTTTAGTCTAGCCCCAGCAGTTTAGTCAAACTGGTGATGATTTTTCATGGTCCACCAACCCAAGCAGCTAGAAACTGGTGAGTAGCAATGATTTCCATGCTCAACTCAACAAAGGAGGGAGAATTCTGGTTGGAGAAACTCAAAGAAAGTGTCTGGATCCCCATTAAATCTTCAGCCGGAAAGGTCTTTTACTCAAGACAGTACAATGAGTGGCCATGAAATCCTAAAAGCCAAGAAGTGGGCTGAAGACTTCCATAGTGTTGACTTTTTCCAGGATAGTCCATGGAATAGGTACAGTCTGGACTGGACAAATGAGTGAATATATATATATATACCACGAGGATACCTCAAGTACTCTTACAGAACACCCCATCACACAGACAACACAGGTAGAGACAGGGTAGATAGTATGAACACTTTCTGTTATCCTGGGAGGCAACATCAGACACACAGCAGGATGCTATGAATGAAAAAGGGGCCCTGAAAGAGAAATAGCACCTATTATTCTCAAAGACATTGGGATGATAGAAGATTGGAGACCTGTAGGGACAGAAAAACATCAGGAGATGAAACAGTCAGAGGGTGTAAAGAAGACAAATGTGTGGAATACGTCTACATGCTCACCAGAAGGAGCTCATCCTTGGATACACATTTGAACAATGGTAATCACAGATGAGGAAGAGGAGGAAGATGATACAAAAGGCAGGAAGACCCAAATGGGGCATGCAAGAGATCATGCAAAACCTCATCAAGGTCTCAATCAGGCATGTGAATTGGATAAAGAAGGTGGAAGAGAACAAAGAAAGCAGAGCGTAGTGAATAGGATGAGAAGAAACACCTCCTGGTATCAGTAAAGGAGAAAGGTTATAGATAAGGCCTCCCAACAACTAGTAAAAGCAGAGACTGACAAACAGTCAGGTAAAAAGGGCAGAAAGGTAGTTCATAGTATGACTGCCGGGAGGAAAGGAGTGGCAGAAGGTACAGTGACAAAGGACCTACCACAGCTATTAATAGACAAAAACAGTGGAAAGGCAACAACAAAATGCTACATAATTGGAAGGTCCAGTATGATGGGTGACAGGTCAGGCAAATTCCTTGTATAAGGAAGGAGAAGATAACCCTAGATAAAGAAGAGATGCATGAGGGTGAAGCAAGAAAGAGAGAGGAGAAACTGGGGAATAGAAGGAACAGTATAAATTCTAATAACAAACAAGGAGAAAAGACAAGATAAGCCCAAGAAGTGTGGATCATATGAGTAAGAGAAGGAAAAATAATAATGAAAACAGGCAAAAGATAGGAAAAGAAACATACTTGAGAATGAAACCCAGAAAAAGATTGAAAGGTTATTGTGATTTTACCACTTGTATTACCCTTTGGTAAAGTACTACACAAAGCAAATCAAGTTCATAGTCCAACAGATCATTTCCAATTGAGGAGAAAGAAATTCAACCAACAGGATTGGAATAGGAAGCCCATTAAGCATGTGATAATTCACAACACATTGAACAATGGCTACAATGACACTGTCAGTTAACAAACCTCCTAAACCTGCAGCAGAAATAAGGCCTAAGTGTGAACAAAATCACACAATCAGGCCCAAGTAGAAATCACCATTTTCTGAGAATTCAAAACAAAATTTAAAGATTTTGAAACAAAAGCCGAGAAAAACGATAACCAAAATTTCATTTATGATGCAAATCTCAATAAATTGAATTCCGTCAAGAAATTTAAATGCATCTGTTCCATACAATGGCAATGAGAAAAATGAAGCTTCTACCAATACATGTGCATGGGGGGGGAGGTGTATTGTCCATGGAGATGTGTCGATCTCCTAATGGTGGAGGGCTTTTGCTGCATGATGACATCATCATGTAGCAGTGTAATTCATGTGCAATTATATAGAAGTTACCTCAAGGCCATTAGCATGCAGATCTCTCTGGCAGATGATGAGGAAGATAGCTAAACTTTGTGCAGAGATGAAGTATCATCTCAGAAGACAATTTTATCATCTGATATTGTGAACTATAGGACAGCAATTTCACATACAGCTTGAGCACAATTATCATTATTTTGTAAAAGTGGATTAGGGTATGTAATATTTGTCATAATAGTGTATCTATGAGAAGCTGCTTCATATTCATAAATAACTGAAAGTTTGGACAGACAAGACTATGCCTCCTGTCCAATTTCCATATTAGTAGGCAAATGAGTGTTTTCTTGTGTTCATGTTCAGGTCTGCCAGGTTTACAGATAAACATAGTATGTTCAAGAATAAGCTTAGTTAATGAAAGTCGAATGCCAAGAATATTATAAATAAAATGGATAAGTTCAGAGCTCTAGCTAAAATGAAAGTTTATAATTGGAATAACAGAAACTTGGTTAAATTGGAGAACACTTATAACTGGAATTATTTTTAAATTCAAGATTATGAGATATTTAACTGTAAATAGACATTTGAAAAGAATGGGTTGGAAGGTTCTTTATAGCAGGAATAAACTGTAGCTTGTTACAATTGAAATCATAAAGAAGTGGGAATCAAAAAGTTGAACATTATGGGCTGCTCTCAGGAATTTTAAGGACAGAAAGTTTTTACAATTAGATTATGGTCATTAATCCTTTTGCAACAGGCTCATGTAACTTACATGACTTTGTAACCACCATTTAACCATGGTGGATTACATACTATAACTCTGAAAGTACTTAATGTATTTTCAAGAAATTTGGCAAGATTTCAGTAAACATTACACCTCTATTGTAGACAAAAAATCAGAATTTTTCATTAAGTACTTTTATTAAAAATCTGTCCATAAATATATGGAATCAGAATGTTGACTGCTCCAAATGCAAAGTGATTTTCATGTTAGGATTAAAAACGATTTTCTTCATCTGAAAATTTTCAAGTTTGATTTGCATAATCTTCAAAACCTCCTAATTAAGTACAAACTTTTTTCATAAAAACTTTATACTTTATTCAGACAGAAAAATAACTACATTATGTGCAACAACCTTTCTTTATCACAGAACACAATTTTAAGTAAAAGTACCCTCCTCACAACAAGAACACAACTTTCACTAGGACTGTACATGAGGGTTTGTTATATGTTTATTGATGTAATTTGTAAATATAGTCTAGAAAATGGAGTTCTTAAAAAAAACTGCTATTTTTGTTAATAAAGAGTACCACTTTTAATACACAAAATCATTACTGTTTATCAGCACAATCCAAACACTTTTCCCATGCAGTACTTCCCAAAAAAATCTTTTAGAAAATGTTCACTTTCTCTAAATTTTTTCAATGAGGTATGAATACTACCATGAGTAATTACTAGCACAAACATCCTCATTATGTCAGCATTTCTGCTATTTTTAAAAATTTTCTAATTTGAAATTGAATATTATTATTTTTAATCCTCAACTGTTTAAGCTTGTATGTTTAGCAAAAAGAAGAAAAAGGAAATATGTGTTATAGAGTACACTCATTTGAGATGACTATCAATATCTGAAAGTTTGAAACCCTCAAGACCTAAATCTCTCCATGTAATTATATTTCCATAATGCTGTCTGGTAAAATAAATGAATCACTTTTTTCCAGAACAAAGATTTAGAAAAATTAAAACGTGTTCAAATTTATACATTTTAAATGCAGTAAAGTTACTCAACAATGCAATAATTTCTTATAATATTATTTTTTATTTACATTAAGTAGGCTATAATCACACATAATCAAAAAGGACTTCTTAACCATTTTATATACAACTTACAAGCCTTAATTGAAATTAAGCAATAACATTGAGAAGATTTATGTATTTTGTTTGACAGTTATTTCACGTTATCACACTCTAAGCTTATGCTATCATAATCAAATACGTGAGAAAAAGACTTCCTCACAAGTATTTTAACCCAAGATTACAACCTGAATCTCTCTTGCCCAGCTGTGTCCCAGAGTTGAAGCTTAACCCTAACACCATTTTTTATTTCTACAAGACGGGAAAAAAAATCCACGCCAACTGTTGGATCCAATACTTCAGTGAATTTTCCTTCGGTAAATGCTCTCAGCAAAGTGCTTTTTCCCACCATACTATCGCCAATCAAAATAATTCGAAACTGATAATCAAAGATTGACTCCACCATAATGACTAGTACCACTACTAGTAGTAGTAGTAACTAGCAGTTACTATTAGTCATATTATAATATAACGTAGGTATATATTACATAGAAAACAATGAAATGAAACTTATAAGTTTAAAATAATGCTTATTCAGTTTGTAATAACTATTACAACCAAGCAAGGTTAGATTATGTACAACAATAACTTGGAATTGCATAATATCATTATCTATACATCCAATACAAGTTAGGCAGTTTGCCGCTTGCTGTGCGGTCAAGTTCCGTCCGTAGAATGGGATTTGGCACCCAAATTCTATCCTACTCTAAATTCCAGTAAATGTTGATTTTATTTACTCAATTTATTCATGTAACTTCTTGTTTTGAACGAAACATATTTCATAAGTATTATTTCATGTTGTATTAACAACTTAATGTGTTATAAAGTTATTACAGTATAACAGTTATAACAGTAATAATTTACATTAACAGGTTTATTAGACAAGAATCGGGGTTTAATGATAAGTAATAAATAGTACGACAGCAACAATAACGTTTGATACGTGTGTGACGCGAAATCTCATCCCGTCCAAATTCCGTATGAAGGATAGAATTTCGCGGTACACCGTCACACATATGTGAAATATTTCTTGTTGTTGCCGTCGTAATATACTGTTACGACAGCGGAAGTCACGTGATGCTTGTAACACGAGATGAGTGTCTAGAAGATTCGCGAAAACGCTAGTGCGTGCTACGCGCGCATTTTTGATTGTGTATAAGCGCGCCAGACAAAGGAAAGGATCATTCGGAACTGGAATAGCAGAGAGGGAGATTGAAGTTATAGACACCGATAACCACCGTAATTAAATTGCATGAATCGTTTGTTGTGAATTATAGCGTGTGTTTAAGTTAAAATGACTGCGGAAATTAAGTGTATTGCAAAGTTGTATTGAGAAAGAATAAACTAGTTTTATTTAAGAAAGGACCTTTGTCGCTAAAGTTTCCTCGGAAACAAATTATACGGAAAATTAACAAACGACCAGAAACATAACAAATTGGTGTCAGAAGTGGGATGGAAAAAAATGGAAACGAAAAGTGGCAAATCAAACTACAGCTTAGCAGATTTGATGGCAGCAATACAAGAACAGCAAAAGAAACAAGAAGAACGGGAAAATATACAAGAAATAAAACAAGAAAAACAGCAAAAGAAACAA
>NW_013666769.1:94448-96648 GCF_000517525.1 Limulus polyphemus
CTGTTATTTATGTAGGCTGTTATTTATATAGACTGTTATTTATGTGGGATGTTATTTATGTAGACTGTTATTTTTGTAGGTTGTTATTTATGTAGGCTGTTATTTATGTAGACTGTTATTTTTGTAGGTTGTTATTTATGTAGGCTGTTATTTATGTAGGTTATTTTTTATGTAGGCTGTTATTTTGGGCAGTTGTAAGGGGTAGTATTGATGTTGAGTTTTTCATGGCAGGTTTTATCAGGACTGTGATGGGATCTTCTTTTTGTTTTGATTTCCGTGACGAATTAATAGTTTTATAAATCTTTATGAAATGGTTAGTTTGTTGTTCTTCGCTGTCTTTTGATGTCGTTTATTTTCTTTTTGGCTCGTTTTATTATCTATTTGTTCCTTAGCTGGTATGGTTGAGACGACTGTGGCATATATTTTTGTGTGTTCTGTGTTTGTAGGTGTGGAAAGGGGAGATATCTTGTTGTTTTGTATCGGTACTGGTTGTGTGTTTGTTTGCAGGTGTAGTGTATCTTCTGTCTATGTGTTCTTGTGTTTGTGTTATTTCTTATACTTCATGTTCGCTTTGTAGCGATTTTCATTGCAGTTACAACACTTCGATTGTTCACGTGTTTCTGGACATTGTGGTTCAGACCACAAGCGATTCGTCGAGACTTGTTTGCAACATTTGGTAACAGTGATGTCCCTCAGCACCAACCACTACTGGTTTCCCGAAGCTGACTTATTGGTGGTATTCTTCTTGCACTGGCTCCTCATATGTCCTTGCTCTCCACTCGGGAAAATATACAAGAAATAAAACAAGAAGAACAGCAAAAGAAACAAGAAGAATGAGAAAGAAACAAGATGAGAGATTACAACAGTTGTTGGAGGAAAAAGAAAAGAAACAAGAAGAACGAGAAAATAAACAAGAAGAGAGATTACAGCAGTTGTTGGATGAAAAAGAAAAGAAACAAGAAGAACGAGAAAAGAAATGAGAATAGAGATTACAGCAGTTGTTGGAGTGAAAAGAGAAGAAACAAGAAGAACAAGAAGAGAGACTACAGCAGTGGCAACTGGAACAAGAAAGGAAACAAGAAGTACAAATGGAAAACATTAGTAAATTTCAAAGCGAATTAAATACATTAAAGGATGGTTTATTGTCTTTTACACAAGGAGGATACATTAACCATTGACTTAATCAACCCCAGACAATGGCAAGCCCCTTCCAGACCCCACAGCTAAACCCTAATAAAGACATTTTCAGTCCTGTAAGAAGTCACATCCCAGACATGAATGTCAGCAATAGGGGTGATCTGGTACAAAGGAGGCCACAGAAATTCGATGGGAAGGCACCGTGGGAAGCATATAGAGCACAACTTGAGCTCCTGGCAAAAATGAATGGATGGACAGAGGAGCAGAAAGCAGTATATCTGGCAATGAGCTTGAAGGGATGACCACTGGAAATACTTGGACAGTTGTCAGCAGATGACAGGTACAACTACAGAGCACTGGTAGCTGCTCTAGAACTCAGATATGGAACCCAATATCAGTCTGAAGTCCACAGGGCTAGGTTCAGGACGAGAGTCTGTGCTAAGGGGGAGAGCCTGCAAGAGCTGGCACAGGATTTGGAAAGTATGGTACAAAAGGCCTACCCAACTGTGCCACCCGACATCCTCAAATTGTTGCTTAGGGATCAGATTGTATATGCCTCGGACAGTCCACAACTGAAGATAGAAGTGAAGCAAGCACACCTCTCTACTCTGCAGGATGCAATGGCCAGAGCTCTTGAATTCGAATCCAACATTAAGTCCAGCACAGAGGTACCAAAATTGGTACAGTCATCAGGATTCAAGGCCAAAAAATGGCAGCTTTCATAGAAGTTTGAGAGACTTTGCTGGCATTTTAACAAACCTGGGCATGAGAGAGCTCAATGCTGGTAATTTCAACACAGAAAAGATGCCACAGCAGGAAATGCTGCTACCAAGAAAGGTTGTTGGAACTTCTTCTTGTTTCTTTTGCTGTTCTTGTATTGCTGCCATCAAATCTGCTAAGTCGTAGTTTGATTTGCCACTTTTCGTTTCCATTTTTTTTCCATCCCACTTCTGACCTCAATTTGTTATGTTTCTGGTCGTTTGTTAATTTTCCGTATAATTTGTTTCCGAGGAAACTTTAGCGTACAAAGGTCCTTTCTTAAATAAAACTAGTTTATTCTTTC
>NW_013666769.1:97143-102238 GCF_000517525.1 Limulus polyphemus
GCATGTCAACAGGCTCTGGCATTATCATGGTCCAGGACATTTCAGTTGGGATGAAGTGAACAATGGAACAAAAGATGCTGCTGAAAACATGTCACCTGAAGAAGCCTCTGTCGAAAAAGAAACTCTACTCGGTTTTGTGAAGGGAAACAGTGAAGCCCTTAATGAAGCTATTACCACTGATAAGGCATTTCCTGATGGAGCAGATGAACCTCACGTGAAGCAGAAGCCAACGAGGTGGAGACCAGTATGGAAGAAGATACGTCCCGTAAAATTAAGAGACTTTGTTGAATTTTAATTTTGTGTCAACCTATGATGTAATTACCATAGTGCTGTACCACTCCACCAATGAGGGGTGACTAGATTTCCATACATAGTAATCCCAGCGAGCCCAGCATATAATCATAGATCCATTATTTTCTCAGCATTGTCTGTATTCAGACATTTTTCCTGTACATTTCGAGCTTTTCCACTGTTTTAATTGACTTCCTGTTCTATTTCCTCTGACATTCCTTCCACCTGTTTGCAATTTTGTGTTTCAGTTATTCACCACATTTATTTGTTTTTCGTTTCCATACAAAAGTCGTCCAATTTTGTTAATGATGTTCAATGTTTACTATGAATTTTGATGTCCACTTTGCTTCTATGTTCAGAGGCTCTGAAGTTCTTCTTCAAGACTCCTCTACTCCTATCACAATGGCGACTGGAGGCACATTATTTGTTCACGATGTTACAACTAATTGTGTGTCAGGTCGTTGGTTCCCTTTTGGCTACTTTTTCTTCAGTTTTGGTCCCTCGTCATTCTGTTTCCTTATTTGCTAATGGATTATTTTGATAAGATTTCCCTCCTCCAGCCTTTTCTTCTAGTTCTTCTCTTCCCGATGAGGAACAGATTCCTCCTCCTTCTTCGTTAGCCTTCCTTCTTACTCAAATATGTGACATTCTTTCCTTTTTCTTTCACCTCTGAATCCCAATGTCTCTCGAGTTTATTTCATGACCCTCTATCTGATAATTTTCCCTCCCCCAACATTCTTCCACAAGCTGGTAATTTTCTTATCCAACTTCTAATTCATCAATGTTTTCCTTGTCCTCACAACTCCTATTCTATGGCCTCTGGTCATGACCTTTCTGTTTTCCTTTAACCCCAGTCTCTCGAATATCTTCTGTCCACTTGGTGCACTCCCCTTTCTTCTTCTTTGTCTATTTCATTGCAACAGCCTATTCATCTTTGCCTTACCACCAAGCTTCTTTGCTATATCTTTACCCTTCACCTCCTCACTGAGGCTCTCAAACATCATACAAAGAGTTTTGTTGGGGTGCCCATTCCTACTTGTTTTCTATCTTGGGCTCCATTTCTTCAGCAACTGTATCTCTTTTAATCTGGTTCCTTTGTTTTGTGGCATTCCTTGGTCGGTATGCTTACCTTTATATTATATCTAGCCCTCTTTCCTTCCTTATCTCGTGTTCCGGAGGGTTCCTAACTCCTTGAATTCCTTGATGGAGGCTGTTTATCAACAATATTTTCTTATTTTCCATCCTTTCTCGTCCTTCGATTCCTCAGTCTTCTACACATCCCACTGGGTCATGTTCGGTTAACCCCTCACATATTTCATTTTAACTTCCACTCAGGATATTGTTCACCTAGGAATTTTCATCAACTGCTTGTAATGTGCCTTTTTTGTTTTTCCCTAGGAACTTTCTATCATTCAATCATTATCTTGCTCTTCTGATTACTTCTCTGGTGCTGGCTCATCTGTAGTTTTCACTTCTGCCTTGGTTATTGGCCATGGAACCTCTCCCTTCTGGAGGTCCCCCTCTATCAACTTTAGTTGTACATTTTCAGGACAGGGTGTTGTGCCTTCTTCTTCATGCATGGGATTTGTCTGGTCCCTTGTAAAACATATGGGATTCTCCTGCAAAGTAGCCCATTTTCTCTCTCATTCTTGTAGGCCTGCTACTTTTGCCCTCTATTAACATAAATGGGTCGTCTACCATTGCTGGTCTCTCCTCTTTTCGCTTTGGCTGAATCATCCTACTGTTCATCTCATTTGCTTCTTTACCAGGCTTTTCATCGAGGATCTGTCTGTCTCAGCCATATAGCTTACAGGTTGGTATTGTCCATGAACTTCTAGCTCTTGCTGGTAATCTCTTCCTTTTACCTGTTCATAAAGAACTTTTTAAGGCCTTCTTTGCCCCTCATCCTGTCCCTCTTCCTCATTAAGATCTTGTCATTCTTAGGGCTCCTACATGCCTCCCATTGAGTCTTTAGCCTTCTACTCCTTGTATCGTTTGTTTCTCAAAGCATATTTTCTCCTGGCTTGTGGTTGTCATTATTTGAACATTTATGCCTTGGATACCTCCAATACCCTCTATTATAGAGACTGGTTGATGATATTTCTAGACCTCTCCTTTCTTCTTAAGACCTGAGCTAGTATGGCGATCAAGCATTTTCTCCCATCTATCTCTCTTCTATTTCCTCATTGTACGATTGTTCCAATTCCAATCTTCTTTAATGTCCTGTATATGCTGTCCATTGCTATTTTGCTTAGACTGCCCATTTTTCGTGGAAATCACTATCACCTGTTTTTTATCGTGGCAGACCTCCACATCATGGAATTTGTCTTCTTCTACTTTAACTGGTTTGGTTTGCCATCTCATCCATCTCACTTGTTCTTCTTTGGGCGAGTCTTTGCCTGTACACATTTGTATCTTCTCCCATCAGATCCGGCATGTCACAGCCTCTCTTTTTTTTTGGTCACAAGGCTTTGAAGGAGATCTTAAAGGCTGGTATGTGGACCACAATGAACACATTACTTGCATCATTGGGCAATTTCATGTGCTTCTGGTTTTTGCCACCCTCCAGTCACCATTCTCCAATCTATACAGAGGCTCTAGTTTGGTGAGTTTTACCTGTTGTGTTTATCAATCATCTCCATGTCATTCATACATTTTATAGCACCACTATGCGTGTACCATGATTTTTTTACACATTTCAATCCCAACTAATTACATGTTATTTAACTAAAATAAATGAAAAAATAAAATAAAAACAACTGAACAGGTGAAGGCAAGACTTCCCAGATCAAATGTTACATGAGGAACTACACCCTACATTGCACATGCTTAGTGCCATTGAAACCTGCCAAATTATCAGCTTTGCCTCACAGAGAGTATTACCTGAAATCTGCTTTGAGTGAGGGGTAATGGAAAGAATTTAACCCATCCACTCCCCTCATTTCCCACCATTGAGATGGGGTTTTCTGCAAGACTGTTTCAACAGCATATCAATACAATAGGCATGGCTGTTGTCTACTCCTTTTACAAAAACAAATAGCACCAGGTGTGGTCCTGCCCTTACACCTGGCTTATACTTGCTGCATAACGTCATAGTAATTCATTTCAATGTCTCTTGGTGGTGACCCAATTCCAGATGATCGTACCTAATGGCTGTGGTCCATACACACTCTCCAATTTTCTCTCCACCATATATTTCTTCACTCATGTTATTCAAGTGAAGCATGGGAGAACCTGTCCCAAATTATTGGGGAAGTTGATATGGAGACTTTCCTCTGTGAGTGGAACCTTCTCTTACTAAGAGACCAGTTGAACCAACTCCTCATTTGAGATGTAGGACTGGGTTGTTCCCTGGAGGAGTAGTACAGAACACTCCATTACAGTATCTCCCAATTAGTTCCTGGTAAATATGTCCAGCTACCTCAGGTTGCACATGTGAGCTCGACCACCTGTTATTACAATATCTACCTCATGCAAGTATTTTACCAAGACAAAATAACCTTACAACACTACAAAGTTGAACATTCCACCTACCTTTGCGATACTGGCACTGGGTTTGCTCAATATTCTTTATTGTAAATTTCTGTAATCTGCATGATATATTTCAATGTCCAAATAACAACAAGTTGGTCAAATAGTAATCTTTTCTTGAGAAGGAAACAGTCTTTCATCGAGTGTTGCTCCACTGGTCAACCTACAGTCTCATGGAAGTCACATCTCATGGGCTTTCCTTTTCTGTTGCTATTTCAGAAGGGAGCTCATCTTCATAATTGATCATAACTGGCACCTTCACTTCTTTTCAATGTGAGATTTTAATTCTTAGTAACACAGAGTAGCATTTGTGATGTTAACATTTCCCTTACTTGAAAATGTATTTCAGATATTTACTTTCCTCTTTGCACCATACCCTCACCCTTCCTCCCTGCTTCCTGAAGCAAAGAAAATGCATTGAAAAGTTTGGTTTGTTTGGAATTTTGCGCAAAGCTACACGAAAACTATCAGTATTATCCATCCCTAATTTAGCAGTGAAAGACTAGAGGGAAGGAAGCTAGTCATCACCACCCACTGCCAACACTTTGGCTAATCTTTTAACAACAAATAGTGGGACTGACCGTTACATTATATAATTCCCACGGCTGAAAGAGTGAGCATGTTTGGTGAGATATATTTCGAGCCGCGACCCACAGGTTGCGAGTCCAGCACCCTAACAGGTTACTTGGCCATGCCAGGCCTGTCAAGAAAGAGCCTATGATCATGTGCTAGTGCTCATGGGAGTTACCTTGCATGGATCTCGTGTCTATTATGCATAAGGTACAGAGTACATGATGGATGGTTGATGATGTTACGTCTCCGTTTGTTAATTAACTTTCCGTAACTTCGTTTCCGACGAAACTTTAACGACACAAGTCTTTACTTAATAAAACTGGTTTATTCTTTCCGAATACAACTTTACGATACACTCAACTTCAACAATCGCGCTAAACAAACGCTATAACAACGAACGTGCTCAATAATACTTCTGACTGCGGATCAATTACTCACTGTCTACACACACATTACATTACCGCGTCACGTTGTCCCCTCTTATATATACCCGCCTACCCTGTCTAGTAAATACTAGAGCATTCATGAAAAAACAAGATAGTTCTAGAAAGTAGAGGGCGCCACACCAGTCACGTGACCTCGATGACGCAACACTGCCCCTCCTTAATATTGTTCTTCCCGAACAATAACCACATACAATAAACCAATAACAATTAACAATAACTTAATTAACTGTACAGAATTACAAAGACAAAATTAC
>NW_013666769.1:102341-109034 GCF_000517525.1 Limulus polyphemus
CGCCAAGATACGGGATAGTTCTAGAAAATAGAGGGCGCCACACCAGTCACGTGACCTCGATGACGCAACAATGTAGAATATGATATCGAGGATAGGTTATAACTCTATGTACTATGCATTAATTAAACAATACTTGTCGGATTGGTTGTATAGAATAGAGTGTGAAGTGTTATTTATAACTTTATGTACTATATACAAAGTAGAGAATAGATGGTGTGTTAATTATGACTAGTTGTGTTCATAAGGTAGAGCGTGCGTGGTAGTTAGGTTATTTAAAATAGTGAGTGGTATGTTGTTTATGGCTATGTAATATACATAGTAAGTGGGTTGTGTAGAATAGAAAATAAGTTCTAGGCTATGACTATGTACTATATAACACATAGAGGCATGGTGGTTGGGTTGTAGAGAATAAAGTGTAAGTTATGACTACGTATTATGCGTAAAGTAGAGAGCATGTTGTGAGTGAATTGCATAGAATAATAAGTAAAGTGTACAATATTATTTATCTACTATGCATAACGTACAGAGTATATGGCAAGTTGATTATAACTTTATGTTCTAAGCATAAGGTAGAGAGTATATGGTAGATGGGTTGTATAGAACAGAGAGTGGAGTGTAGACAATGATTTTATGTACTATGCATAAGATAGAGAGTACATGTTGGTGGGTTGTATAGAATAGAGAATGCATTCTATGTCAAGACTTTATGTACTATGCATAAGATAGTATATGGTAAATTATAACTTTTTATTATGCATGAACTACAGAGTATATTGTAAATGAATTGTATAGAACAATGAGTGAAGTGTACAATGTGGCCTATCTAGTATGTGTGAAGTAGAGAGTACATGATGGCTGGATTTTATAGAATAACAATCTGTGTGTTTGTTATGCATAAGGTAGAGAGTATAGGGCGCGTGCATTATATAGTACATAGATGAGTATGTTAGTTATAATTTTATGTTTTATGTCTAAAGTAGAGAGTACATGGAGTGTATTGTATACAATAAAGAATAAGTGTAGCTTATGACATTATGTGCTGTATATATATGGTAGAAAATAGATGGTAAGTGGTTTGTATATAATAGAGTGGAGCTAAGTTATGACGATAAATATAAATGTTGGAGGTATCCCACACTCTACAAAATTTAAAATAAAAAAAACAGCTAAAATAGGATAGAAAAAAATGCATCATTTAAAAAACAACGTTTCGCCATTGTGAACGTGGCTTCATCAGGTACTCAGCACAATTGTACACGACACCTAAGTACGCCAAATTGGTCACGTCAACCACATAACCTTGAGCTAGCATAAGTATAAACCTACTCTTTGTATTTTATTTATCAAAGGTTTGTATTCCTTTATTAAAATGGCTTCCTTTATTTTACGTTTATTAATATTAAGTTCTCGTCAAATAATTAACAGTTTTATTTTCATTACAATGTTTTGTATCTTTAAAATGTTGGTAGATATGTGACGTACATGTTCATGTTCTGCTATTCTGGTACTGAAATTTCTACCAGTCTCCCCTATATAGAGATTATTACATTCTACGTATAAACTACTTTTTCTCAATAGTAGTTGGTTCAATTCAATTTTTAAAGATTATATTCATCTTTTTTCCTGGTAAAAATAAAAATTTTCCTACAACTGGAACCTTATATATCCTTTCTATTTCCTTCTAAAGTCTTTTTATCGTATTTGATAAGCCAGATACATAAGGAATTACACAATAAACCAAATTATCTGAATGATTATTCTTTTTTTTGTCAACCTATCAGTTCTTAGTATTTTCTAACCACACTAATAGCATAATCATTCCTGTTCATCAGTAGATTTGTCAGGTAATGTACTTCCTTATCTAGCTCTTCTTTTGAACTGCAATTAGTTTTTGCAATAGCTAATAACGATTTGAAAATCCCTATTTTTTCAGATTTGTGATGATCTGACGACCAGTTCAAGTACAAATCATTATGAGTTTCCTTTATATATATACCTTCCTTTCCAAAGCATTATTAACTATACTAACCATGACATTTAGAAAAGATAATTCACCCTCATTCTCATGGGAAAATTTGATATTAGATAGATATTAGATGAAAAAAGCATATATAAACAGGATTATGTCTTGCAACTCACTCCTGAAGATGCGTTGCAACGTGGAAACATGTAAAGTCAATATTTTAGTGGTCGTATATTGACCTTAATTAAAATGTTTTCAACATACAATATACAAGTGCCAAGAAATAATACTCATATTAAAAATTGTTCAACCATTTGTCCAGAAACAAAGCCAGCAAGTGTATCGTTAACATATCTGACAAAAAACATAATTCTAGATTAACCATACTTTTCCCTTTATAATCCATCATGTTCATAAGGATATCAGCTAGAAATGGTGCTAATGGACTACTCATACCTATTCCCTCAACTTAATAATAAAAGTCATCATTAAGTTGAAATACAGCTTGTGTTGTTGTAAAAATTAACATTCGTTTTAATACTTCTGACGAAAGTTGTGTTCTCAATTTGTGATCTTATTTTTCGATTTGCATTATTTCCTCTTTTTTCTTTCTTAATTTGTGTACTTATTCTCACTACTTCCAGTCTCTCCTTTTTCTCCTTTTCTCCTTTCTCTCTTTCTTCTTTCTTTCTTTCTTTGTGCTCTTATTCTTTCTCTCTTTATTTCCAGTCTTTTCTTTTATCATTTTCTTATTTTAGTCTTTCCTCCTCTCTTCTCTGTTTCTCCTCTTCTATCTTTTGTTGACACTCTTCTCTCTCTAGTTCTTGTTGTTTAATAAAGTCTCGGAGTTCACTATCTTTATACCGAAGATGCTCACCTCTTTCAATCCACTTATCTAAATCTGTTGACATGAATATATAACATGATTTTAATTCTGTACATTATTCTTGCCACCACTGCAATTGTGCATATGTAGATGTACTTCCGCTGTTGTTCACGTTTTCTTCTACTGCTGTTTACCATTGTATAATCCTGCATGGCTCGCCAAATGTCAAGGTTTTATATATGTTTGGGCTGGGATTCTTCTAAAGTAGGTGTCTCTGACTTATTTGCAATAAATTTTAACAATAAACGGACAGCACACAATCCACTTGTTTTAAAATAATATATTCAAAACAAATCGATTGTATGTAGAAAATTTCTTTACACTATAGGATATCACAGTTTTATCAAAAACTCTAAGTAATTCTCTTTTCTTGTCAAAAGTCCACACAGGTTGATTCAATTACTTTAGAATCCAATTGACCAGACAAATTATTCCCCTTATCTGTGTTAAACTGTGAAACTCACTTTAAGATATCACCCTTTAAGGCTAGTCACACACACGCTGGCTAACTTCCTGTTTGGTCACCTATATACATATATCTTGCTAAACTGATGCCTGGAACTTTCTACAAACTAGGAGACGCTATGATGTAACAATACTCACATAATGAGAAAACTTAGAGGTTTCGAGAAAGATGACGTCAACAATATTACAACAATTGAACTATATACACAATGTACAACTCTTACCGAGTTAAGCAATGAAATTTGTTACGATTATCACCTTTAAAATAATTAACTTTAACACTCTTATTATGAAAACTATATAACCATTGAATATTAATACACTAAATAACAACTCTTACACTAAATAGTCTTGTATATCCAACAAGATGTTACCTTTACTCCAAGTTTTTAATTGAAGTTTTGGAACATTTCTTCTAACTTGTTGCTATATATTTTCATTTATTACTGAACAATCTGACCCAGTATCAATACGACTTACTACTTTAACACCATTAATCTTTTGGGTTAGGTGTGGCTGATCCGTGTTATTTGTTGTTATGTAGTTAATGGAGGGTTTTATTTTCACGGGATTCAAAACCTCCTTCTTTGATCCCTGCTCTCGATTGCTGTCCTTTGTTTCATTTTTATATATTTTCTTTTCTTGGGACAATGCATAGATAACTGACCTATTTGAACAACATATAGCATCGCAACAGGTCTATTATGGCATTCAATTATATTAATTGCTTCACAATTAACAGTTTTTGTTTATTATTCAGGCGATGCTCATATTGTTTTGTACATTTTAGCACATCAGCAGTAGATACAACAAAGTGGCGTTCCAAGTACTCCTGTAAAGAAACGTGCAATTTTGATATTATACACTTCATAATTTATTTTTCTGTAGCTTCAAGGTTCCATAATTTATAAGTTTTAACAGTCTTCCAAATAAACGTCTCAACTGACTCTCCTGCATTAGCGTGGTACATTCTATTAAATAGTTCCTTAGCCCATTCGATATTATCTAACACTGCTGGGAAGTGTCTTGCAATGATACAAAATTTATTGGAAGTGGTTCCTTTGGTGTTATTTAACAAAGTCAACTTTTTAATACCGGATAGTTGTTTGCAGTTAAAACAGTTTTACAAAAACAGTGGTTTAAGAACAGAGTACTGTTTTCTTTGTTGTTGTTGTTTTAAATTGAAATGGTGAAAGGAAAATGAAGTGCACCTCAGTTTGATAATGGAATTAATTTTTGAAATGATGTATTTTTTGGTATTGTAGATTTAAATGTAGTATTTGTATATGAGCAATTTTAATTTGCAATGATCTTTCTTTTGATACGTGTTTCTAAGTATTCTCTTTAAAAGGTTTTTGTGTGTGCTTTTTTGCTACTAGCCTATTTTCATGTATTTTATCAATGACACATGGATTGTTTTCCTCTCAAAATCAGCTTCCACGTACCTTACTACTTTTGACATCTGCTCACGGTGTGCCTGATCAGGAGTCGAATCGAACATGAGACCATAGTACTTGGCTTTACAAATGTTTCTCAGTAAACTCTGGCGAAGAGTGGATGCCATCATGTGGATGAATTCGTTTTGGGCAGCCGGTGAAAGATAAGGCGTGGATCTAGGATGACTTTCCACATGAGTGAGGTGTTCTTTCATGACAGGGTCAAAGATGGTCAGTAGTTTCAGTAAGCCAAGGAAATTTCCAACATTGGAGTCATTGTCTAGCTTAAGTGACTCCCTGTTTCCTCGCAAAGCCAGATTCTGAGTCACAAGGAATTTTATGCAGTGAAGGATTCTCGTCAAGATACACGGCACTTCTGCTTTTCCTTCTCAATCTGTGACTGAAGTTCCGCGTCAATAACTCCTCTGTTTTCAGCTAAATTTATTTCCATTTCTTTCCACTGTGTGAAGCACTCCCGATGATTCTTAGCATTTTCATGAACTCTAATCGTTTCATGTGTTTTCCATTGGTTGAATCCACTTTTCTGCTCCAATGAGGATTGATGGTCTGACCGGAAATAGAGAAGACAATAGATACAAAGTGCAGACTTTTTAGAAAGGGAATAGACCAGCCATGAACGAGTCACTTCCTCACCATGACCATTTCCCAATTTCCTCTTGAACCAAGTTTTGTTCATTGAGTGGTTATTTGTTGGTAGGAAAAGCCCCCTCACTGTTCTGGAAATACTTCAAACACAGCTTTATTATTTCCGTTCTCAACATATCAGGCAGAATTGCTTTTCCAGTATCCTTGTCGAACTTCAGAAGTCCAATGTCATGCTGTTCAATCACTTCTGTTTTGACAGTTCGAGGCTCTTCGACACCATCCAGTTCACTACGTTCAGCGTCGTCAGGTTCAATCTTGTCAGATAAAATCTCGTCAATAAACTCAACACCACCACCACCATCATCTTCCCCTCCTGTCATGTCCACGTTCTCTCTGGCAGCCTCACTCTTAATCTCGTTATACTCGGATTTATCTGACTTGACTTTCTCCTCGGCTTGTGACGCATTTGTACTTGATCCATCTTCAGATTCTAACAAACTTGTAGTTGGTACAGGCGACTCCATGGAATGTGCAAACTACTTGTTCCGGACTTTTCAAAGAAGTGCATGAACAACTTGCTCGACTTCTTGGCTTCCTCTGCCTCCAACTTTCGTGTCTTCGGTCCTTCAGCTCCACATTCCTTCTTCTTCGTGGAGAAACGTTTCATGGTCTTCTTACACAATGCTCTGAAATAAGGAAATGACACTTTTAATAAGAACATTAAATTTCATAGATTTTGCACAAAATTCTGGACTACCTCCCTAGTTTGCGCAGGAGAATGCTCTTATGCCAGTTGGCACTGAGCAGTGGTACTATGAAGTATGTGGTCATGTTGCTCCCGGTACTATTTTACCTAATAATTTATATAAGTGGTTTAACAATCCGGCCATCCTAGTGCTTCTCACACATGATAACCAAAGACAGATCACACATCTGAAGAAAATTATTTTTTCACTATTCGTGGATGGCTTGTCTGACTTTAATAGAAACTGCTCAGTGGCGCCCAGGGTACGTGCCATACCTGTCATATCTTAGATACGCCACTGCGTTTAAATCAAGCCCTTCATCAGAAATGCCCTTCACTCGACAATCGGAAAGGTGTTCTTCTTCTCCGTGACAATGCACGTTCACATGTGGCACGTTTGACGCAACACAAGATTATGGAGTTGAGTTGGGAAGTCCCCCCCCCCTCCACCCAACATATTCTCCAGATATGGCACCATCAGATTACCATCTTTTGCGTTTGCTGCAACACTATCTTCTTAATGGGAAAACGCATGCAAATGTGGAAGGTGTTAAAGGTCATCGACATGTTTTTTGCTTCAAAACCAAGTCAT
>NW_013666769.1:109928-113048 GCF_000517525.1 Limulus polyphemus
GATGACTAGCAGCCTTCCCTCTAGTCTTACACTGCTAAATTAGGGACGGCTAGCGCAGATAGCCCTCGTGTAGCTTTGCGCGAAATTAAAAAAACCAATAAAACAAACAATCTTTCGCCAAGTGTAAAGCACAGGAAACTGTTGCCTTTTTTGTGTAACAAAGCAACAACATCTGTAATTTTTCATGATGTTTTAGATTATTACTAACCATACATTTTCAAACTTTTTAGTTATTATACTAAAAGTTTTGATGACTAATGCAACATGATATCGACTTGCTAAACTGACCCTCTATCCACTGAGTTTTCGGATTCAGGACTTTAATGTTAGTCTTTAGTTTAAAAAACCCTCCAGTGGCTTTGCTGTTAAGTCTGAGGGCTTATAACGCTAAACATCAGGTTTCGATACCCGTTGTAAGCATGGCACAGATAGCTTATTGTTTAGATTTACACTTAATAATAGAAATTAAGGAAATAAAAAAGATAATTTGGCCACGTGTCGAGTAAAATATGTAGCACCTCCAATCTAAAATAAATTTTTACAGCGGACGTTTCTTATTTATAAAAAGTATGACTAGAAACCAGATGCACTGTAAATAACTAGAAATGAGATTATATTCGGAAAGAATAAACCAGTTTTATTTAAGAAAGGACTTGTGTCGCTAAAGTTTCGTCAGAACGAAATTTACGGAAAATTAACTAACGAACGGAAACGTAACAGTATTAAATGATTATTGAAATCACTAAGAACTCAAATTTCAAACAAAATTTTTTTCACAGGATAAATGCTCAGAAATTAATTTGATTTTTTATCATGATTGTACCTTTATGTGTGGTTGCTAAATAACTGAAATCAGTGAACTTGCTTTTTTCCTTTAAAAAAAACAACAATAAAAAGTCTGTGCAGTGTTTCCTTTATATAAAACTAATAGGCAGAATGAAACATATTTCGAGATAAATAAAATGGCATACAATATTTTGAAAAGAAGGATAGCACCAGTTTTTGTCAGTTAACTCGATGGAAGCAACTAAAATTTTGGCAAGGACTAGAATGGTATCGGTTAGGCTTGCCTAGTGGATAGCGCCCAAACTTTGAAACTAAAAATCCATGGTTTATGACCCATTCTCGCCGAAATGTGCTCTGCATTGTGGAAATCTTGGACACACTATAGTTGTGACAGCTGAATCCAGCTATTTGATCAGACAAACGTATCCCAAGAGTTTGTTGTGAGTATTGTTGACCAGCTGCTTTCCCTCTGGCCTAACAGTTCAAAATTAGAAACAGCTAGTGCATACAGCTCTTATGTAGCTTTGGGCTAAAGTCTAAACCAAACATACAAATCCTGCTAATCACAGTGTAGAAAAATGACTGTTTTGACAATTACATTTCCATCTAAACGGAATATACCAAAGAAAATACTTAAGTAATGTCAGTCATACACTGATATCACATTACTAGTTCAAACTTACTTCTTGAAGCAGGGTTTATGAATAGGGCTACTATGTTTGTTTTGGAATGCAGTGGTTTAAAATCATTAACAAAACAAATTACATATAATACTTGCAGTATGGAACATAAAAATATTCCAGATTTCACACGCCAAAAGTAACAATCTTGAATTCGCATGATGAATATTTTGAATGAATGAAAATATAAAAGCTCTATACAATACATGTTGGCGCTTATATAGAGGATTGAATACGCTATACTAAAACAGTTTTGAATATGCACATCAGAAAATCACGTGATAACCATATCTAATATAAAGTCGCAGTAAAGTGGCATGTATCGGAACTACATTTTGACATTCTTTAGCGTGAATTGGGTAATGTGATGTTTTAGGGGAGGGTATATAACAGTCCTTAGAAATTCAAGATGTTCATACACTGAGTTCATAAACATGTTTTCTGGTTATTGATCTGTAACAAGTCTTATAACACGTGAGAATCCTCGAACATAAATACCAGTGGTTAAATCCAAGCACCTGCCCCAGCCAACTGTAATATCATAATCAAGAAAGATATCCATCTGAAAAAGAATAGAAATCATGTGTAAACAAGTTTCTTCCAAAACATATCCATTCAACTGTTACATATACCTCAAGTGTAAACCTATGAATGTCTCCCATCTCAGACTATCAGCAGCATTAGAGTGTAAACCTATGAATGTTTCTCATCTCAGACTATCAGTAGCATTAGAGTTGCCCTATAAATATTTTTCATCTCATACCGTTAATCTCATACACTAGGTAATTATGGAAAGCAAGCAGGAAGTAATGATGTACTTTTGTGGTTTATGGTATACATCTATAAACTTCTTTCATTTGAGACTGTCAGTGGTAACAGGATGTTCATTTATAAACATTTCTCATCTCAGACTATTTGTGGTTTATAATGTTCACCTATAAATATTTCTCATAAGAATATCTGTGGTTTATAGGGTACTTCTTTAAATCTTTCTCACCTCAGACTGTCAGTGGAGTTAATGTTCTCCTATAAGCCTATCTAACCTCAGACTATCTGTGATTTAATCTGTATATATATAAATTTCTCTCAGCTCAGACTTTCAGTGGTACTAGAGTGTTCACTTATAAATCTTTCTCATCTCTGCCTGTCTGTGACGTTAGTGTTCACCTGCAAAGTATACTTGGCATATGTTTTTTTTTTTCTAATAAAACGAAAAGAATCAGAGAGATTTGTTTTTATGATTTATTTTCTAAACTCTATAAAAATTATCCGACAGCAGCAATAGATATATGATCGTATTGGCTTAGAGAAGTGTATTTACAGCTGAATAGATTTTCTAAATAACTTCAAAAACTTTATTTCTCATGAATAATCAGATGGTGGTGCATAAATTCATGTCAATTACGATAGTAATGATTAATATTAATAACAGTAATTTATCTCCATCTAGCAGGAGAATTAATCTATTGGATATGATAAAAGATCAAACATACCTGGAACCCTTTTTCTAAAGAGAATTCTATATTCATTAATAATGCTTCGTGACAGCATTAATGATGAACATAAAGTCTTTGAACTGGCTTCTCTTAGCTTCTAATAAGCTACCAGTATTCCTTTCAGGAGAACAAAGGGTTCTCCCTTTGTTCTCCTGAAA
>NW_013666769.1:113058-117244 GCF_000517525.1 Limulus polyphemus
ATTTCGGTGATTTGATTCTGACGTCATCAGTACAAATTTCAATATAACTGAAATTAAGTATGACTGCTAACTCTGAAAACTATAAATAACTGTAACTTTATTGTTATTAGTACTGCAAGAACTATAGCATAGAGGATTTAGTCACCAGTAAATAATCAATAAGTGTTATGTTATAACACAGTTGTAAAAACGTGAATGGATCCTTTAAAATATCTTTATATTTAAAGAAACACCAAATATGCTACTTTCTCTTAAAAAAAAGAACTTTCTGAAGCTCATTAGAAAAAAGGTTAAATGTTCATTATGTGACATGAATCACTAATATAAAAGGTAAATCATGTCTAACATTAGTTATGTCCACCTCAAAAGATTGAATTATTAATTTTACTTATAATGGTAACTTTAACTACCACCTAACTAACAATTATTGTAAATTTCACCATTGATCACCTGTAGTAATTTTTCCAAATATAAAGTTTTGAGAAAGATTAAAATCTACACAACAAGCTATTGTTTGTTTGTTGTTATGCGCAAAGCTACATAATGGGCTATCTCTGCAGTACCCACCACAAGTATCGAAACCTGGCGGTATGAGCTTCAGACTTACCACTGAGCCACTGGGGCATAACAAGTTTGTGTGCTTGTGAAAGTTAAATTATTTTATTCGTAATATCCTATTTATCGAATTTCATTAACTGCTGTCTTATATTTCTTGTAGATTTCTTCTTTTCTCCTTTCGCTTAACTTTATTCTACTACGAAGTTTCTCAGAGATATTCACTTTCCTTAAGAAACATATCTTGATGAAATCTAACTGGTGTGCCACAAAATTTTCTAACAAATTATATTTCTTTGTTTGCTTTCTGTAGAGAAACCTCAGGAGCTGAAATACAAAACTGTATTCAGAACATAATCTGAATACAGGAAAGATGGACGTACAGAACGACGATGAACTCAACATACGTATCGAGTTAAACCTGTAGTTTACATTTAAAACAACAGAATATGTATAATGAAGGATTTCCTGCATAGCACGCTTCCACACATCGAACACCTTGCAACCATTGCTTTTACCTATGAATAGAAGCTATATTTTCTGACTTTCTAAACTGTAAAATTTATTTATTTATTAAAAATGCAAGACCACAAACACCGGAAGAACATTTTATTAAGACTCAACCTTTCAGCTCCCTCCTTTTTTTCTTTCAAAGGTCAAATCTCTGTTCTTTTGGTATCAACAGTTCAAAAATACGTTAAAAAGAGAACGTAGTATAATAATAAAATGTACCTACATCAAGTCATGAAAAGTGATAGGTTAAGAGCCACTTTGAAAAATACACGTATAAAATATGTTAAAAAGTAGATAAAAATACAGGTTTAGAGCGAAATGTATATATTTCATAATAATATACATTACACATAAAATTACATACTATACATTTGTCTGAGTATTAGGAAATTGAATCAAAATGAAAAAATAAAATTAATAAGAAATAACCTTTGATTAGAATCAGAATGTTCAATATAATAGTAAGAATAAACGAAATTAAGTAGGAGCACTTGACAGGCAGAAGTTGTCATGCCGCCATGACACTTGACTGGCAGAAATGTTTTATCGCCAGAGGGCGTGTTGCTAGGGCTACTTTACAGGCGGAAGTTGTAACGCTACCATCAGACTTTAAGGCAGAAATTTTCTTCTCCCAGACGGTGTGTTGCTAGGGGCACGTTTGTAGGAAGTATAGTTCCACGAAGTGGAACCAGATGGCGCGGCAGTCTTAGAATCATAGTTCCACGAAGTAGCATCAGAGAGCGTTATAGTATGAGGATTATATATATAGTTCGCGAGCGAACCACCAGAGGGTGATGTAGATCAAGGTGTAATCAACTTTATAGTAACGATCAAAGGCACAAAATTAATAATTAATGTTGTGTTCACAATTACCAGTACTGAGATGTTTTATCAGTTTTGTTTTATAAGTAAAACATTAAAGCTGCTATTTTAATCTTATTAGCTTTATAGTTTTCTCTTATATATTGCATACATCTTACAAAGGCAGATGGTGTTTCTATAGGTGGATAGTGTTGCTTTTACTTGGCATATTGCGTGTGTTTTACAAAGGTGGATGGTGTTTCTACATGCAGACAGTGTTACTATACTTCCATAGCATGACATACATAACTTATGTTTGTAGAGTTGATTTGTATAATTAGCTTTATTACGTGTGTTTTACAAAGGCGGAGAGTGTTACTATAGTCCCATAGGACAGCATACTGATTATCTCAACTGATGTTTACATTTTTTATTTATATATTTAACTGTATTACTTGTTTTTCTATAGGAGGATAGTGTTACTAAGACACTTAACGTACTGCTTAAATGTTTTAATCACATCTAATGTTTCATTTTCATAAATATTGAACAAGACAGTTAGTATAGCTGATTGTGATTTTAAGTATCAATTTAGTATATGTTTAATGTTCTGATTATAGTTTTTGTTTCTATATCTAATTTGCGTAACATAGTTTTTACAATCTCTAAAATTTTGTAACTAAAACAGTTAATGCTAATACATTATATGTCATCTAATCGTCTTGATAAGGATGCTTATTAAATCTCTAAATAATATAAAATAATTTTCACGTATAGCTTTATAAGTTGATTTGTTCCTCTAAAGTTTAAAGGATCTGTATAAATAACTATGTTTAACAATTGCAATTGTAGAAAATTATGTTCTTACCTGTCTGTAGATATTTTCATTTGGTAAACATCAAATGAGCTACTACATATAAAAGCTTTTTCCGTTTCTATTTGAGATCATTAACATTGAATGCAAACGATGGATAGGTCAACACATACAATCACCAATTAATATGGAAACTTCACTCGTATTGGATATTTGGCCTGACTCAAAGTTGACAGAATAGCAATCTTTTTCTAAGAAAGCAGGCCTATAAAATTCAAAGTTCAATATGCCAGAAAATATTTCATGAAATTAAAAACTGAACAAGTCAATTACAATGCATTGTACATGTCACTATTTATGATTATACATTCATTAGTAAGAAGATATAAATCTCATACATATATTGATATAATACTTAATATTGAAAATAAACTGTCCAAACTCTACATATTCTTATATTTTCTAAATAAATTCAAAAACAGTAGATTTTAAATTTAATGTTCACCATACTTAAACTTATATAGCTTTTGTATGAATTTAAAAGTCATTAAACATTGTTTACTGGTTTTCACTTTAAATAGGGACACAAAACACTAAATGTGTATTCACGATATTCTGTTTCTAAATATTTGATGGGACATGTACCTTTCAGTTACTGTGCAGAAAGATTTGTAAAGACATATTAACGGTAATTATTGCTATCCATTCAGACATCCCCATAATTCAAAATAGCCGTATTATTTTACTCTGTATACCCTACCAGGGAAACTACGTCACCTACTAATGGAATATTTGTCTACATTTTATGGATGGTCTCGGCATGAGACCTCGAGGCTGCCATCAAACACAAATCCCTGATTTTTTTTTCACCAAAAGAAAAAGATACTGCAGTGGCAAGAAGCTCCATATATTACACCTATTTATCATCAAAACAACGTTTTTATCAATTATCGCAAAACTGCTTTAAAAGTTTATAACTTTCGTATCATCCCTACTAGACACTGTTAACTCCTTTTGTTTTTCATTACTTTAATTTAAAAACAGAACCATGTGTTAACGAGTTATAACTTTATCATATTTCTGTTATGACAAAGAACTTTACTAATTTTCGTAAATCTTATAACAATTTCGTTTATGCTGAAATGTAAAAACTAAAACTCTATTATTATGTTATACAGTAGGAATAATATTAACTTAAGTGTAATAAGCATGGTTGAAAAGTTTTTTGGTGTACAAAACTTGAAGATAACTTTTATATGCGGAAACATCTGTTAGCTCAGTTCTTGGACAGATCTTAAAATATAACGTTGATAAACGGAAACATCGGCACATGTAGATATGTAGATCTTGAAAGTCGAGTTGTTCAAAACTTGAAAATAGCGTTGATAACTGGACCAACTGTTGGTTGAGATGTTGCAAAGGAAATATCTGCTGAAGCTTTTCGCCAGACACTAATCATAGCAGAACCGTCTGAGAAATGATATTTATGTTTCTACTTTATAT
>NW_013666769.1:118192-120396 GCF_000517525.1 Limulus polyphemus
AAAGTTGTCTTCTCCATGGGAAGGCCCATATGACATAGTGGATCATCTCTCAGACGTGACTTTCTGTAGACAGCGATGTAAGCCAAAGGTGGTGCATGCCAGCAGGTTTTGGCGTTATCATGGTCCAGGACATTTTAGTTAGAACGAAGTGAACAATGGAACAAATGATGCTGCTGAAGACGTGTCACCTGAAAGAGCCACTGTCGAAGAAGAAACTCTACCCGGTTTTGAGAAGGAAAAAGTGAAGCCCTTCATGAACTTACTACCACTGATGTGACTGTTACCGATAATAGGACATTTCCTGATGGAGCAGATGAACCCCACGTGAAGCAGAAGCCGACCAGAGACGTAACAGTATTTTAAAAGTTATGATAAGTAATACACATGTATTTCCACATAACAAGTCAGTTATAAATCAAATATAGCAAATACTAAAATAGAAATAAAAAATAAACACTTAAAGTATTCACAACTAACTTTTCATTCAATTAAATAAACACTTCGTATTATGAGCTAATGCGATGTCATAGCTTGCGTTTCAGTTATGCTGACTTACACAATACTAGCGTTCACACTAATTCACGTGCATGAAATATAATACAACACATAATAGCTGTTTAATAATTTTAATTTTCTATCCGTGTAATTCACGATATGAAAATTATGTCAGATTTATCGATTCACACAGTATGACATGAATAAATAATTGGTCTATTCACATTTTATTTTTTGTAAAGAAGACATCAAGTCAAAGTATCCTTCTTTGTTTGTATGTTGACGAAAACTTCCTCATTTTGTATGGAAGAAACTGGATGGTGTTGGCGCATTTTAAGCCAACTTAAATCATTCAACTTAAATTTAAACTCTTATTTACTGCACCTCGAGCAACATGAAAACTAACCACATGGACAGCAAGAAAAGGATGTCTGGATCGGGATGCAGTTACTTTTCGGGACCTAAAAGCATGAAAAATCGTTTCGAATGTCCGTGTTGGTCTTTAGGTATATTTTTTTAACTGTGGAGGGCGAGAGGGAGTCGGGAACAGTGATGACTTCTACCCCTGTCATGGAAAATCAACTACCTGTTATTTATGTAATCATCTTCCGCAGTTGTAACTTTTACATTTGGTTATTGCGTTATTACCGTAACAACGTTATCGTTCCAGATTGTTCTGTGCGCGTTTCTATTCTGATTGGCTGGAAAACAGGGTAAAATGGTTTGATACAAAGTTAAGTTTGGGGACAATATGTATCTCTTCGACTTGGTCTCTTAACGAGATTTCACAAGCAACCGACATATCATCCATGGTTACTTCGTGAATTCAAGTTGGTAAACCATCATCAGTATGGTAGGGAATTAGATGATACTGTATTAATTTTCACATCCGTCCAGTTGAGGTCAGTTGTGTGTTAAAGTTAAGCTGATTAGAGTGTCATCTAATATTTACCTACTTAATCACATAAACAGGCAACTTAAAGTGATTATGTTATATTAAAAATCTATATAATTAAAAATGTAAATATTCGTTTGTTCAAAATCTTAAATCTCCGAAAGTTCTTCATCGATTGCTCTGAAATTTTGACACAACGTTGCATTCGAATACGCGCGTGTTTTTATATACCTACTATTTATTAATGTCTAACCTGTGACAGGTAAAAACATGTTTTTAAAAAACAGCGCCATCTGTTGGACGTAAAAGCAACACACGCTATACTAAATATTTTACGATTCCATTTCAATGTTTCCGATTTACGATCCATTTACGATTTCCAAATTTCCAATATTACGATTCCATTTCAATGTTTCCGATTGCATTGTTAAATTGAATTCATTTTGATTTAATTATTTCGTGTGATATTGCGTTGGAATTGAGCTGTGTCGTTTACCATAGCATTCATTTCGTGAGTATAGTTTATTTTTTTATTTTTTCATTGTCAATCGACACAGCTCAATTCCACCGCCAATTGCACTGAAAAATAAGAAAAACAGTTAAAAAACGAAATGAAAAAAAAACATATAAAATTGCAAAACATTAAAAAAGGAAAAAACACGAATTAAAAACAAAGAAAAAAAATACTAACGAAATATTTCAATCCAAACGCAGATGTTATAACTTTCTTTCTTCTTTTTCAGTGCAATCGATCTGCTTTAAAGCAGTGCGACGAGTAATTGCAAATCAAACTGAGGAAGAACGGGCATCAGCA
>NW_013666769.1:120671-123399 GCF_000517525.1 Limulus polyphemus
TGATTTAATTATTTCGTGTGATATTGCGTTGGAATTGAGCTGTGTCGATTGATCTGCGTTTGAATTGAAATATTTCGTTAGTATTTTTTTTTCTTTGTTTTTAGTTCGTGTTTTTTCCTATTTTAATGTTTTGCAATTTTATATGTATTTGTTATAACTTTCTTTCTTCTTTTTCAGTGCAATCGATCTGCTCTAGTTCATCCAAATAATGCCTCGCAGAAGATCAAACTTAGGTCGTCGTTACAAAGATCACAAACAATGCAGGACATAAAGGATTCTCATGAACATGTTAAAGCATTGTTACGACAGCGGAAGTCACGTGACCCTGGTAACACGTGATGAGTTTCTAGAAGGATCGGGGAACATCACAAATAATCCAGTATTTGCTAGACGCCCTCTATTCCTGTATATAAGCGCGCCAGATAAAGCGAGACAATTAATCGGAATTGGAATCGCAGATAGAGAGATTGAAGATATAGACACGGATAGTTGAGTCAAGCGGGCGGTAGGCACCGTAAGTAAAGCGCGTGAATTGTTGTGAATTATAGCGTGTGTTTAAGTTAAAGTGACTGTTGAAATTAAGTGTATTACAAAGTTTGTAAAGAGAAAGAATACACTAGTTTTATTTAAGAAAGGACTTGTGTCGCTGACGTTTCTCGAAAAGAATTTCTACGGAAAATTAACAAACGAACAGAGACGTAACAGTATGTAAAAACGATTTTTGGGAAATGCCACTAAAATTCGATTGTCAATGTGCTGACAAGTTACACAACGAGGTCGTTGCATGGAAAAAAACCAAAGTGTCGGGTTGAGTATAGTTAGTAAAATTAACATGAACAGGGTATCCCGAAGGCATTGATTGTGTCTAAAAGCAATAACAGATTGTTCAGTGAAAACACTCTTAGTGTCAGTGTTAGTTTGAAGAATGTGAAAGCTGTCCCGGGGTGATATGAGGGGATACAATCAGGTGATAAGGAATAGTTAAAGTAAGCTTATTACGTTCCGTATTTTGTGACAATGTCTTAAGAGTATTCTTACGAGGTTTATGACTAGCTTTGCCTTTCGTAAGATTGGTTTAGGATAGCATCGAGAGGAAACGACATCAGTCATTTCTTCAGACTTGAATATGAAATCATCATCGTCACTACAAATGCGACGTAAACGCAAAAAGAGTAAGTAAGGGATTGAACGTTCAATTAAACGTAAATTAAAAAGAAAATAGAAAAATTTCTGTTTTAGATTTAACATATATGCAAGTTAAAATACACAAGAAAAAAGAATTATATCAGTTCCTTGAAATCCCCCTTGGGACAGCGGTAAATCTACGGACTTATAGCCCTAAAATCCTGCTTTCGATTCCCCGCGGTGGACACAGCTTTGTTCTAAAACAAACAAATAGTTTCTTGAAAATCCGTGCATATTAATGGGAAATAATGTTTAACCAATTATAAGCCTTGTAGAATTCTACCATATAGTAGCATTTTACAAATACCCAAAGTACACATTTAATGAAAGCGCAATAATATTTTATATGTACACTTTGTGCCCAAACATGTATATAGCATAATATTATTTTCAACATGGACTTGTACTTGGAGGTACTATGTCCACAACCACCCCGTATGTTTCCTTTTATCGGCGAAGGCGCTAACACTCACTGTGTAGGGATTTCACGGACGTCCGTATTAAATCAATACAAAAGTCATCTGAATTTTCTTCTCTACAGGTAATCAGAAGCTAGATATGAAGAGCTACCTGGCATAGTTGCTCCATATTCCGGTGTATATGCCGCTTTTCAGCTATCCAGAACGTCTTATATTCGAAAACCGCCGAATTGCCAAAACCGACATTTCTTATATTCGTTCATCATCATCTTTCTTCAACAAACCTAGCGCCTACCAAGTTCTAGCAGTAACTATAATTTTATTATCATTTGATAAAGCAAAACACGGTCTTCCCGATCTTTGACTACTTATTTTATTATTGTTTTAAGCAAAATCTATAAAGCTTTATAATACATTTTATAACCTAGTAACCCAGGTACGCTATCTTATAAAATGAATAAACAAGCAAGTATAAGGGGTAAAATATCGCTACATAAAAAACTATGGAGGGCTGGCCATTAAACTTGAAAAGAAGGAACCAAACAAGACAGGGATGTTAGTGAACATGTCACGTAATCGTATAATGATCACATAGCAGACTGAGCTGTCTCGATATAGTTTTGAGGAATGATTGAGACGAGGAGTAAGTGTTACTAATGGTATAATTATTCGGACTATTATTTTTGTCTTCATTTTACATAATATGACGTCATCGTGTTTGATGGCATCACCTCCCTCCCCCCTTCCTCCAGTCAGTGCTTGAGCCTGAAGTGTTAGTATACACTGTATGTAGTATTAGTATACACTGTATGTAGTATTAGTATACACTGTATGTAATAAGACAAATATGAACAAGATATAATTTTATGCAACTTATTATTATATCTTGTATGCGTAATGACTAATAACGTTATATTTGTGGATTACAGTGATGGTAATGATGACTACCTTTAAAAGTTGTTAGGGGGATTAGTATACACTGTATGTAGTAAACTACATACAGTGTATACTGATACTACATACAGTGTATACTAATACTACATACAGTGTATACTGATACTACATACAGTGTATACTAATACTACATACAGTGTATACTGATAATACATACAGTTATACTCGAT
>NW_013666769.1:123986-128548 GCF_000517525.1 Limulus polyphemus
ACTACATACAGTGTATATCGATACTACATACAATGTATATCGATACTACATACAGTGTTTACTGATACTACATACAGTGAATATCGATACTACATACAATGTATATCGATACTACATACAGTGTTTACTGATACTACATACAGTGAATATCGATACTACATACAATGTATATCGATACTACATATAGTGTATACTAATACTACACACATTGTATACTGATACTACATATAGTGTATACTAATACTGCACACAGTGTATACTAATACTACATATGATGTATACTGATACTACATACAGTGTAAAGAGTTACGTTGTGCTTCAGTAGCACTTAATTGCAAGTATTTGGTATAATTATTTTTCTTTCAATGCACAACAATATAACCATGCCACTGTGAATTGGTAGCGCACTGATGCATTATTTGAAAACATAAAAATAATCAACTTGACAATTATATAATTATCATAGCTGATATTTATAATTGAGTGCTTAGTTGGCTTTGATGAAGATTGAATTAATTAAATTAACACAGTAAAAGAACTCAGTGAGTATATATTTGTAACATTTTGTTCAAATATATCTTTGTTTTGCTAAAGCAGTTTCAGCACCGACAGTATCAGGACAACCATTGTCGAGGGGTTGCAAAGATAATATACGTGATGTGTGCACTATATGTTCTTTACCACAAGTCGATTGTTAAGCTAGATTTATCCAGTTTATAATGTGGTATTTTATTTTACATTTTGAAAGTGTGAAGATTTCCGGCTTCCATCTATATGAAACTATGTGAATATAGATGTATATTTAGAATACTCCGTTTAAAGACACACATAATGTGTGTATATATATATATATCAGAAAAGAGTGTATTTTGGCAATGTTACTAATAAAGTGTTTACTAAATCGTCCAATAAAGCAGTCTTTTATTGATTTAGAAAACATATTTACATCGTAAACACATTTACGGTTAGTTATATACAAATTTGTGTTAAAAACAAATATTATTGTCAAAGTATTAAATTTTAACAGAACAAAGTCGTCTCTTAGTAATTTTGGGAATAAAAGTTTTAATTTATTATTCTTTAGAGTCTGATGTACTAGTTTTAAGAAAATATGAATCATATTTACCAGCAATACTCTGTGCCTCATAATCTATGACAGAGGTTGAATAAATGAAATAATATTGATTATAAGGCTATTGTGTGATGTTTAAAATAAAATAAAAAATAAGAATAAAGAAAAGGGGTTTTACATTGGAAAACATGCAACATGCTTATGTGTTCTCCTTCACGTAAACATAAGGGTTTAATGTTGTCACCAAATGTAAGATCTTTGACGATTTCTAAGCAATTATTTTACCTATATCAACCCGAAACTGAAGAGAGAATGTTTAGAAACCATCTATGTAGGCGATCGTTCTCTAAACAATGACAAGAGTCCTGGCAACATTAAACCCTTAGCTATAGAAACATATAGTATGTTCCCCAAATTAAAAACACCTCATTTTGTCTATTTACTGTTATAGATACATTGGTTTGTATATATTATACTACACAATACTCTGAAGGGACATATACCACATCAAAGATTTTGCTCTTTTTATTACCCTCACTTGTAAATATGGTACACACCTAAGCAAAAATTAATCATGTTTGAATGGAGTACTTGTGAAATTTGAAACGTTTAGTCTAAACACTGTTCTTAAATATATTTATGAACAGAAGTTTCTTTGATCCACGTTCTCTTAACTACTGGTTTGTATTAGAAAATACTCCTTTTGAAAACACCTTCCTGGACTAATTAAAATAATCATACAAAAACTAAAAGTTGAGTTTTCGTTCCTGAGAAAAATGCTCTTAAGTTGTTTGTTTGTCAACAAAATGTGGTAAAACAAACATTAGGGGCATTTACATTACAGTGGTATGACCTAAAAATAAGATGAGAATAACAACCTTTTATCTCTCTCGATTTCCAATATGATTGGTAGGATACCGGTTAATCTAAAAGACTACTTAACAAGGAGTATAGATCTGACTTTTCTCTTAGCTTTACTGCATTTAAGAAAGGCAGTAGTGTTGAAAGCAGTATCAAATATACATATAACCACTCTCATATCATTTATGTACTCAGTCAACAATGAATTGGACCCCTCGGTTGGCTATACAAGTAAGAAATACAATACAATATCCGTGTGTAATATATAACAATCTCATCTTCTGTAGTTTCCGGGTTAGAAACTGATAACATTAAACTATAGATCCAAACATTCACTTCATACTACAAAGAGAGAATGGGAAGTAATGCTAAGCTATTGTATCTGCCACCAGATGTCTCTAGGGAGGTAAGTGGTTATAAGTTAACAAAAGGTCCATTAATCATTATGGTAACGTGCTTCTGAAATACATTCGTTGTTAGGGTAACTACCACTGATCACAAGATGGTTGACTACTGCAACTAAACTGGCAAAGAACGACAAGAAGAGGATCTTGTGAACATTACCAAGTCCATTGTACATGACATACAGTGTCTGCCAGAACCAATGCGTCTGTGTAAGGTCGTTAAGGAAGGAGAAGATACGGACTGCACAACGACACAAGATGAGGCAGATCTTTTGTTTCCTGTCTTAACTAATGCATCATTTTCTAGACCCACGGACTTTGCTAAGCTCTCAATCACAGGTTGTTTGTCAGTGGATTTCTCATGTCCAGGAGAACTGGTTTCATACTTCTTAGAAATGGGCGGTGTCTCGGTCCCAGGGCCCACCAAGAAGTACAGTTTCAGGGTTGTAACCAATTCCCGAAGTACCTCGGTGTCACTCTCTTCCAAAAAGGTAAACTGTTGGGAAAAGAGCATGAAGTGGGAGAAAAGGGTGTTGAGGTGGGCATGAAGGTTGAGGAGAAGTATCTCTCTGAAGTGGGCCTGGTAAATGTGGGCTATTACGTGCAGCAACAAACAATGGATTTTCTTCACTATGGATTCTAAAGAACTGGGAAAGGATATATCTGAAAAACACCATAGAAATAGAGGGTGAGAAACAAATACTCTGAAATATTCGTCCATTTTTGTCATAAAAGCAAATTATATAAAAATCATAAATTATAGTTATAAATACGAAATTAAAGTCACTTCTCTTTATTTTTAGGCTTTCCAAACGGGCTATGCAACGTATGTGTGAAACTTCCTTCTTCTCTGAGAGACACACCATCTTACTTCTGTGTTCCAACGTATTAATGTCTTATGTTATATACTTAGCCATAACCAAACAGTAATTAGTAGGATTAATTGCAAGATTGATGATATTTTTATTTAATGTTTTTGTTTTTTATGTGTGACGTATGTCATTATGGATCCTGTAGTCATCAGCCTTGGACCCGTAAGCAATGTGGTGCACAAAGGGTTTAGAGTTGTGTTTAAAAAGCTGATGTGAATTCATATGGGATTCATCAGTAATTTTAGGGTTAAGACTATTTTCTAGATAATGGATTTTTACTAGTGTTAATAAAAAATAATTTTAGGGTTAAGATTTCTCTAGGTAATGGATTTTCAACATGTTACTAATCAGTAATTTTAGGGTTAAGACTTTTTCTAGATAATGGATTTCCTATGAGTTAATACCTAACCACCACACACGCACATACACTCATCTTTATATCGTACAGACATGGAATAAGAAGAAATCAAATATAAATTATCTTAAATACATACTATTAAAAAAATATATAAAGACGCATTTATTCTTTACTGATCTATTTTTCCGGAGCTGTTGAATAATGATCTCTACTTTCTGACTGATGAATTATATAAAAACACATTACATTAGAAGCTTGATATTGATATTGGTTCAAAAGATTCATGTTGAAAATAAATAAAACAGTTCTGAATTGGATTTGTGTAAGATGAAAAAAAGACATGTTGGAAATATTTGTATATTTCGATGAGAATGGCATACAGAATTTGGTGTAATATATAGATAGCGTGGATGACGTACCGAACTTGGTGTGAAATATTGATGATGTAAATGACATACAGAATTTGGTGTGAAATATTGATGTCATACCGTCCTTAATGTAAAATATCTCTGATGTGAATGACATATAGAAGTTGGAATGAAATATCGCTGATGTGATACATATATCGAACTTAGTTTGAAATACTGATAATGTGAGTGAAATATTGAATTTGGAGTGAAATACGTATGATGTAAATGATATATCGAACTTGGTGGGAAATATCGATTTATCATTCACAGTTTTCTGTATGAACTTCATCACGTAGTCTACATGCAGTGGAGCTGCTACCGTGCATTGTTTGCCCTTTTCGTCGAACAATAAATATTGTCTAGAAAATTAAAGTCCATGTTGCGTAAGCGAGGTCACGTGACTAGTATAACGCCACTTCTTTCTCGAACCTTCGTGAATTGTCGGGAGATTACTAGATTGGGGGTAGTCTGGTATATATAAGATGGTTACAACGTGACGGGACAATGTGTAGGTAATGAGTAATTGAACTGCAGTCAGAGAGTGTGTAATTGAGTATTGTCCAGCACGAGCACATGAGACGTTCT
>NW_013666769.1:129264-131931 GCF_000517525.1 Limulus polyphemus
TATACTTTCACGTCTATCAAAAATTAGGAAGCTATACAATGTACTAGCCCCCCGTGTCACAGCAGCATGTCTGCGGACTTACAACGATAGAATCCGGGTTTCGACACCCGTGGTGGGAAAAGCACAATAGCTCATTGTGTAGCTTTGTGCTTAATTACAAACAAACAGTGTACTATCTGTGCTTTTTCCACCATGGGTATCGAAACTGGAATTTTAGCGTCGTAAGCCCGCAGCCGCTAAACCACTTGAGATAATTACTGTTTCTTTGTTTTGTTGCTAAGCATAAAGCTACACATTGGGATATCCGTGCTTGAAACCCGAATTTTAGCATCACAAACTTGCAGACTTACTACTGAGCCACTAGGAGGGGAGGGACAATTACAAAGAGAAAAAACAAATGCTAATGCATTTTCACACACATAAATAACTTCATTTTCAAATGAAATTCCTAATCATTTAATACCAGCTTGAATAAAAAAAAATACTTCCAATAAAAAAACGAAATTACTATAATAATTATACATTATTTTGTCTTTTATATTACATTTTAAAGAAAAAATCATTCAGGAATTAAAAACTATTAGCTGACATGCCACGAACGGGGAACCACTGGGTCCCTGGGTGAAGACATGAAGTCACTATGGCACTCCCCGGGAAGTCCCCAGTGCACACACACGGTTTGGTGACAATCGGACCAGCGGCTCGCCAATTATAAACTGATGCACAGAGACTTTTTCAAATAAGTTTAAAGTATACTTTACTTTAACGCCTTAAAAGGCAATTTACCTTCCTATTCGTTCTTCCTTCTATTTACAAGTTTTTTTTAATTATGCGCAAGTCTACACAGGGGGGGGGGGTATCTGCGCTGTGCTCTTGCATGGATCGAGCTCTAAATTTTAGCGCTATAAGACTTCAAGCTTACCATTGAACAGGAACGGCCGGTTTTATGAAATACAAATGATAATGCTATTTTATCTTCTCAACTTTTATCGGGAAACAACTTTACTTAAAAGCAATGTATTAAACTGATCCAAATTATATAACAAATTAATAGAGAAAGCTATCTAATTTAGAGTTTTTCTTTTTAAAATTCAATAAATATTCAGTCCTCGTGAGGGGAACTCACTTATTGAACGAACCAACTAAAATACTCACTGTTAAAAGCCAACTGGCGGTAGTTCAGACAGTTTTCGTAATTGTGCTACTTGAACTGTACTTTCAAGTACCTTAGAGTTTAAATACAATTTGTACTCATCTTCAGTGGGCGCCACTGCATCTTTGTTCTTCCGACGTGTTTTTCTATTATCCAGTAAAAGTTTTTCTCAAGTAAAATATTGTAATACTAGTATAAGATATTTCAACTTAAAAGAACAATGTTTCTAAATATAATAATATTTTATAGTTGAAAAACATATTTCAAGTTTTAAACACAAGTAAATTGTGCTTTGAAGAACAAATTGTATAATCAGTTATTCAAACAAATAATAATTTGGAAAAGGTTTTCTACACCACTTATGATGGAACATAACTTTAGATTTTATCAAAAGATGGCGGCACACTCTAAGTACAATTCGTATGCTTTCGGAAGTAGCTATGTTAGCTTCCTCCCTTTCAAAAAGGTTTAAAGGATTTTTTGTTAGAATTTATCTTCCAATTTTACAGCATCTTGTTATGTACCATGAATGTACGGCGACGTACAACATCTCAACGTTTTAATTACATAACTATTGGCATTAATACTGACCTGGCATTAATACTGACAAACTGTATAGAAGACTGTTCTCCTGAAGAAGAATAGTCAACTATTCGAAAGCGCTCGAGTTTTGGGTCTTATTTTAAGGTAGAATAGTCAACTATTCGAAAGCGCTCGAGTTTTGGTTCTTATTTGAAGTTTATTTAGATATTTGATATGTATGAAACTTGTAATTGAACAGAGTATTAGAATCCTTATTTGATAAAATTGCACGAATCCTGATACAATCTGAGTTAAGCACTGTCCCAATGATGTTGTCCTGTTATTACACGATTGAACGTGAAAATAATAAGAATTAACATGTATTTAGGAAGAATGCTTAGTATAATATCTTAGCTAAAAGTTAGTTATACACAGTAAAAATAGAAATTGAAACAACTCTTTTTTTTTTTCCCGATTCTGTTTTTAATGTTTGACACTAGGCTGCGTCTTAAGACTCGCTTTCCTCCTAAAGACCACTTCTACGCTTAATGACGTAAGTTAAACGCTCAGTTGTCGGACTGCAGTGTGATTCCTGTTAGACATTGTGGGACTACAATATGGTGTTTGTTTCACAGTTTTTTGTTTGAAAATGTTTTTCTCAATCAGAAAAAGCTGGAAAATCTTGAATTCTATATTTACATGTGTGAAAATTAGATGTGTTTCTGGCAATTGTACAGAAAGTAAACGAAACGTCGAATCAAACGGTTTACTACTATATCTACAACAGTTAGACTGTGACGTAGCACTAAACGGTTTACTACTGTACCTACTGTGACGTAGAACTAAACGGTTTACTACTATATCTACAACAGTTAGACTGTGACGTAGAACTAAACGGTTTAATACTATATCTACAACAGTTAGACTGTGACGTAGCACTAAACGGTTTACTACTGTACCTACTGTGACGTAGAACTAAACGGTTTACTACT
>NW_013666769.1:132767-134426 GCF_000517525.1 Limulus polyphemus
CAACAACAAAAATAAAAAAAACTTTATAGAAAATATTTCTAATATCTCTACTTCACTACATGCAGCTGATAAGCCTAAAAACCTCTATACAAACAGAATTTACACAAATGTTCTAATTGTTATTTTTGAAATGCTTTTACACAGAAAATGGTTGCATTAGAACCCAGATGAATGGTATTAGTATTTTTAAAAACTATTTGTATTTTTGAAGAAACCTCATAGAGAATAAACAGGTACATATAACGGGCAAAAACAAATTAATTCATAAACTTTTCGTGCATGCGACAACGACACGACAAAAGTGAAAATAAGACCAGTATAGCCATCATCGATAATTCGTGGGGGGGAGACAGGATGAGTAACGTCTGTTCTGTTGATGTCGTCTGCGATTATTTAAGTTGAATCCAATACGGCAGATGGCGCTACCGTCTTCATGTGCTGCTACACGCCAAGAACCAAAACTCGAATAAATTGCAAGAAGTATTAGAATGATAGTTTGTTGATGTTTTTAAAGTTTGAGTCCCTAATTTTAGCAGTGATAAACTAGAGAGCAGGCAGCTGGTCAACATTATCCACCGATAAACCTTGGGCTTTTCTTTTATCAAAGAATAGAGGGATTTATCGTACATTGTAATGCCCCTATGGCTGAAAGGTCAAGCATGTCTGGTGACGGGGTTCAAACCCACGACCCGCAGATAGCAAGTCGAGCTCTTTAACTACCAGGCTATGTCAGGCCTAAAATAACTAACATTACATATCATATGGTCATTGAAATTACTAAAACAATTTAAATAAATTCAATAAAATATTTTGTCACAAAGTGAATTAACAGAAAAGAAATATGTCTTAAAAGTTACGTTTTTTATTTTTATTTTGTAAACAACAACAACAAAGAAGATTTATCTTGAACAAAGAATGAAAAAGCGACCTCAATGGATTTTGCATACAGACGAAAAGCAGTTTACTTACATTCCACATAGATATCCTGTCATCCATTGCGGTTTACACTAAAATTGGGCTTTGCTTCGATACTGAATAAAATGTATCTTTATTCACAAAACAAGGTTTACAGAATCATTCGGACAGCACGAGTACCTTTCAAAGTCCTACTGTTTCTTTCCCGTTACATATAAATCAACAGAAGAAACAAATAACGGCATTCTTTAGTTTATTGATATGTACAAGATGACATATAACCATCGCTATGGGCTTAGAAGATGACACATAAACCATCGTTACGAGGTTACAAGACAACATATAAACCATCAACGTGGGCTTACAAGACGACACGTAAACTATGTGTTACGTCTCCGGTCGTTAGTTAATTATCCGTAAAAATTCTCTCCGAAGAAACTTTACCGATAAAAGTCCTTTCTTAAATAAAACTGGTTTATTCTTTCTGAATACAACTTTGCGATACACTTAATTTCAACAGTCGCGCTATAACAAGCGCTATAATTCACAACGAACGTCTCACGTGCTCAACAATATGTCTCTCTCCGCAGTTCAATAACACAGCATTACCTTACGTTGCTTCTTGGCCGGTCTTATATATACAAGACTACACCAATCTAGTAGTCTCCCGACATTTCATGAAGGTTCGAGAAGGAAGTGGCGTGATACGAGCGTCACGTGACGTGCGTTGTCGTAACACTGCCC
>NW_013666769.1:135426-152425 GCF_000517525.1 Limulus polyphemus
AGCATAATTTGCCAAAAGTTCTTTTACCTGAAGATCCTGTGATGATGACAAATGAACTATGCTCTTCTTATAGAGATCAGTTAAATGTTCTGGGAGTGAACGTCCTTTCTTTATGGTCGTATTTCTTGCCTTAACATTGACTGGATCTTCCGCCTGGCACAAACCCAACAATGCCCCTTCCTTAAGTGTCTGCTCACATTTAGAGAAATTAGCCGTTTTTATGGGCTTGATGACCTGCCACAAGTTACCTTCCAATCTTCACATCCGCTGGCCTGGAATGGTCTTCCACTACTTCCACGAGGACTGGGCTTCCTTTTTGATGTTCTTTTATTCTACCCCAAATTATCTTCTCTGACATAGGGGGTATTGTAGTTGACTTAGGTGCTGTGACATGAAAATCAACAGATGCAGCAACACTTACTGGAATTTGTCCCTTGTTGTTCCCAAATGTCATTTTATCGAAGTTAACTACACACTTCTTCGGTAGTAAGTAGTCCAACCCTAATATGCATTGGTCTTCAATGTTAGCCAAGTATACTTTGTGTCTGTCCTTTATGCCCAATATGCTCAATAGTTACCCACATTGGTCCCCACAACCTTGCATAATGTCCTGCCATACCACAGAGTTTCTGTACAGCTTCTGGTACTCCTTTGTGATCTAGCACTTTGATACTCACATGGTTTTGCTGAGATGGAGAATCTATGACAAAGTTGCACTTTTGGCCATCCAGCTTTCCTGTCACATAGACACTATATGTGCTTGCCATTTCACACTTAGCTGTTGGGACTTTCACGGTGGCGTCCCTCAGCACTAACCACTACTGGTTTTCCGAAGCTAACTTATTGGTAGTATTCTTCTTACACTGGCTCTTCATATGTCCTTGCTCTCCATAGTTCCAACAACCTTTCTGGGTAGCATCCTTTCCTGCTGTAGCATCTTCCCTGTGTTGAAGTTTCCGGCATTGAGCTCTCTTGTGCCCAGGTTTATTACAGTGCCAGCAAAGTCCCTCAAACTTCTCTGAAAGCTGACCTTTTCTGGCCTTGAATCCCGATGACCGTACTAACCTTGGTACCTCTGTGCTAGACTTAACATAGGATTCGAATTCAAGAGCTCTAGCCATTGCATCCTGCATAGTAAAGTGGTGTGCTTGCTTTACTTATATCTTCAGTTGTGGACTATCCAAGGCATCTACGAACTGATTCCTCAGCAACAGCTTGAGGACATCTGGTGGGGCAATTGGGTAGGCCTTGTGTACCATACATTCCAAGTCCTGTGCCAGCTCTTGCAGGCTCTCCCCTTTAACACGGACTCTCATCCTAAACCTAGCTCTGTAGACTTCAGACTGATTTTGAGTTCCATACCTGAGCTCTAGAGCAGCTACCAGTGCTGTATAGTTGTGCCTGTCTTCTGTTCATAACTGTCCAAGTATTTCCAGTGGTTGTCCCTTCAGGCTTGTGGCCAGATATACTGCTTTCTGCTCTTCTGTCCATCCATTTATCTCTGCCAGGAGCTCAAATTGTGCTCTATATGCTTCCCATGGTGCCTTCCTATCGAATTCCTGTGGCTTCCTTTGTATTAGATCATCCCTATTGCTGACACTTATGTCTGGAATGTAACTTCTGGCAGGACTGAAGATGTCTGCATTAGGGTTTAGCTGCGGAGTCTGGAAGGGGCTTCCTGTTGTCGGGCTGATTATGTCCATGGTTAATATATCATCCCTGTGTTAAAGACAGTAAATCGTCCTTTAATGTATTTAATTCACTTTGAAATTTTCTAATATTTTACATTTGTGTATGCTGGCTTTCTCTGAACTGTTAGAGACTTTCTTGTTGTTAAATTTCTTTCACCTCCAACAACTGCTGTAATCTCTATAGTTTATTTTGCTGTTCGAGTTGCCACTGTTGCAGGTTTTCTTGCTACTGTTGTTGTTTCTCTTCATGTTTCTTTTCTTTTTCCTCCAACAACTGCTTTATTCTCTCTTCTTGTTTATTTTCTTTTTCCTCCAACAACTGCTCTAATCTCTCTTGTTTATTTTCTTTTTCCTCCAACAACTGCTCTAATCTCTCTTGTTTATTTTGCTGTTCGAGCTGCCACTATTGCAGGTTTTCTTGCCACTGTTGTTGTCTCTCTTCTTGTTTCTTTTGCTGTTCTTGTATTGCTACCATCAAATCTGCTAAGCTGTAGTTTGATTTGCTACTTCTCGTTTCCATCTTATTTTTCCATCCCACTCTCCGACACCAATTTGTTGCATATCTGCTTGTTTTTAATTTCTGGTATAAAATATTTCCGAGGAACTTCAGCGATACAAGTCCCTTCTTGATTAAAACTACTTTATTCTTTCTCGATACAAAATTTGTAATACACACAATTTCCACAATCAATACGTTTTCTCGTCACTTTAAGCTTAACAACTTTTATAATACACGCTACAAATCACAGCGATTCACGCACTTTATTTACCGTCATTACTGTTCACTACTTTAATTATCTATCCACCGCTGGCTTTCTCTGCCAAGCCTATATACTAAAAAGAGGGCGTCTCAAAAACACTAGGGCTGCCGGGCAAATTCATGATCATTGGAGAAACTCCAGCGCGCATGCTCCCAGCGTCGTGTGACTTTCGCTGTCGTAACAACACTTTAGTTAGAATTTTTGTATGTCACTGAATTTAAAACTCAGTAAACATACTTCTTTCACATTACATAGTGATACAAAACATTAAAGGTGTATAAACGATATCTATTTCTCAATATTTGACGCAACATTTCAAACTGTGCCCTATGTACAGCAAATAGTCAGGTGTTCAGAAAGTATCAGTTGGCTTAGAATAATTTTTCAAAATGTAAGACGTATTCAGTTATAATTTATGATATTGACATAAACATGTGAAATGTATGAGATTTCATTATACAATACAACGAATTAGCTACTTGAATGGTAACATAACTGTTTCTAGGTGGTGTTGATAAACTCGTTCACAAATCCAGTCTACAATAAACAGTTAAACTTTTATTTAAATATTAACAGACTTCCAATCACATGTTCTATTTGTTCATTGATGTTTCAGAGACTCAAGAAATGTTATTTATATCAAACTGACATAGATTTTTGAAAGAATATTACAGTAACATGTATTATTTTTTTCACCTAAAAATCATTGCAAATACCGAACTTTTTTAAACTTATTAGTTTAACAAACCACCAAATACATTTTTCACTAATGACAATACCGAAAAGGAGTTGACAACTGTGATCGTAAAAGAGCCTTTAGTTATAAAACAAGTGAATATTTTTCGCCTATTTCAAAACAGATATTTCCTCACATGAATTTTGAAATATTTACAGTATAATGAATTATCTTTCATTTACACTTTATAGATAGATCATCAATTATATAGAATTCATCAGTTAAGAATAAGTGTTTGTAATTTTCTTATATGAACCTCACTTCTCATCATAAACTAATATACTATCTATAGTATATGTAAATAAAATCTTAGACTTAAGTATCACACACATATTGAATCATTTGTTAACAAAACTTGAAGATATACTAATATACTATTCAGAAAATTATCTTAGTTTATAAGATATTAAAATCTCAGACTTAAGTATCACACATATTGAAACGTTTGTTAATGTAATAATACCTGCTGTATATAGTTGTTCTAGCACGTTATTAGTCACCACAACTGAAACATAAAGACATTCTCCAAAGTTATCAAAGTTTCTTTATTTTAGAAACTATACAAAATATATCATGCACTTGAAATCCGTAACTAAACTGACTGTCAAATATGTGAAAACAAACTGAATTAACATGAAACATCGTACTAAAGACATGTCACTACACAAATGAACAAATTATTGAATGCAAAGCTAATCCTGTAAGATTTCAGTTATTAAGATCAGAAAAATTAGTTTATTGACTATTTCAAAGCAGATATTTCTACACATAAATTTGAAACTGTTACGGTAACATAACTTATCTTTTCACTAAACATTATACATTATATAAAAAACACTTCTCACCATAACCTAATATATCATTTACGAAAACATTTTAGTTTATATTATTGCGTCAGCGAGGTCACGTGACTAGTGTCACGCCACTCGTTCTCTCGAACCTTCGTGAATGCCCTAGCATTTAATAGATATATGTTAGTCTGGTATATATATAAGACGCTCACAACGTGACGGGAACAGTGTATAATGTGTGTGTAGACAGTGAGTAATTGATCTGCAGTCAGAGAGTATTATTGAAGTTGAGCACGTTCGTTGTTATAGCGTTTGTTTTAGCGCGATTGTTGAAATTAAGTGTATCGTAAAGTTATATTCGGAAAGAATAAACCAGTTTTATTAAGTAAGGGCTTGTGTCGCTAAAGTTTCGTCGGAACGAATTTACGGGAAATCAATTAACGACTGGAGGCGTAACAATATGTTACTGAACTATATATGCCTAACTTGGTCTTTTATAATAAGTTTCATTCCATGAATATCAGATTCGAATGATATGTGCAAATCTCCATTTATATTTGATGTAGAAAACGCATGTTTCATCATAACCTGATGTAATATCAGTAATATATATATATATAAGTAAAATCACATATTTAACAAGCATAATGAAACATTTATGAACAAAACTTCAAGATATATGCTATTTACAAATACATCTTAGTTTATAAAATGCTGACTTACAACCCAAAGTAATAATACCTGCGGTATACACTTGTTCTAGCACGTTATTAGTCACATAGAATAAATCACCATAAACGAAACATAAGGGGCATTCTCCAAAGTAATCGACATTTCTTTATTTTAGAAACTATACAAAACGTTTACCTGCAACATTCTCTAAAACTACAACACAGATTGGTTTTTTCATCGATGTAAACGTCATCAATTGATACCTTCAGGTATAACTTAACTAGTACGTCTTCCCCAATGTGTTATTTATAACAGTAAGTCTCTTCGTCGTCAAAACGTATTTTTAAATAGGATTGTTTGTGATGTTGTTGATGCCATGTACACTAAAAAATCTAAACACGTCACCCTAATTAAGTCTAGTCAGAATATATAGGATAAGTGTCAAGAACATAGTATCCGTCAATGAACATATACCATTACTAACCTTATCAAGTTAAAATAGTATAAAGAAAGTAACACTAGACTAGAAAAGAAATTTAATAGACTAGTTCACACGACTGAAAAGAAACACCGGTTCACGTGTAATTCTGATGGCCATGATTTGAACACTAGGACTACAGTTCTAGACAAACTAAAACTTCCAAAGAATTCCATTTCCATCCTCTCCAAAGGTCCGAATTTTGCCATTTCCGGTCGACTTACCTAGAAGGTAATCTTGATATTCGTTCATCGCTTCACCAATGCTTCCACAAACTAAGAGTTCAAGAAAAGCATTCTTCTTCCGATATAAACATATCTAACTCTAATAACAATATGGATGAATCACAATTTTGTCTTACTCCTGTACCTTTTGATCTTCCAAAACGCATACCTCCCAGATTGTGCCCCACTACAAAAGAGAGTATAGAGAAGCTTAAAAACGATGTTGACAGGCTTTTAAATAGTTTTAGAAATTATCACGTAAAATCTAATATTTCAAAAAAGAATGGTTAGCCATCAACGAGTTAAAAACGAACGATCAAGTAATTGTTAAAATGAGCGACAAATATAAAGGTTTTGTTGTAATGAATACATCCAGCCACATAGAAAAAAATTAAGATACATCTCGATGATACGTCTAGTTACGAACCAATTAAGAAATACCCTACAAAAGAACTGGAAAGAAATGCTAAAGACACTTTAGAGCAATTTAAAAGCAAAACCACTATACCCATGTGACTTCTTGATAATCTTAGATCATCTCATTAGACCATCTCATTCAAAACCTCCTAAACCTGATATACCCGTAGTCTCCTTTAGCGTCTGTATCATGGCTGCTTGAAAAGTTACTTCACCCTCTCCTCAACAATATACCTTCACGCCTTACTAGCACCGATGACTTTATGCAGAGATTATTTACAGATAAGTTCGAACACTATCCTCTTTGCTCTTGATGTCGTTTCTATGTATCCTTCCATTCCAATCGAAGAAAGTATAAGCTCGGTTATGAATCTTCTTAGATCGACCAACTGTTATACAACCATTGATATTCTATAGAAGTCACTGAAAATTATCTCAGATTTATTCCCAACAACAGTTACTTCAAATTTGATTCAACTGTATACAAACAAAAGAATGGCATCTCTATGGGCAATAATATTGCTGTCATAGTGGCTTCATTTGTATGCACTTCTTTGAATCATCAGCTCTTACACAGTGGAATTTTGAAATTAATTTTGAACCAACTAGATGGTACAGATATATTGACGATACTTTCGGTATATGGAACCAGGAACCCAGGGACTCCCATCTCTTTTGGAATTGGTTGAATTCCTTAACAATCAACACTTCGACATAATGCTCACACCGATGTCCAGAAATCTATACCCTTTCTTTATACCATAGTCACTATCGTAAACAGCAAACTTGTTACTTCCGTATGTTCTAAGCCACTTGTTAAACCTATTATTCTACATTATAACTCACAACATCCACCAGATACCAAACGAGGTGTCATTATCGGTCAACTTAACAGAATTGTGAAAACCTGCAACACCATGGACGGTAAGACGCAAGCCAAGATCAAACTTCAAAAGCTACTGTTGTCCAATGGCTACCCATATAGTTACATTACTAAAACATTTTACAGTTTTGACTCACAAGATATTAATAAACGAAATCAAAATAAGAAACTGCCATATCAAGATACTATTTCATGGATTATGCCCTTCATGGATGAAAATTTTACTACTAGCCTCCGTCAAGTGTTTAGAAGATCTGATTAGAAAGTCAACATCATACAAAAATCTGGTTGAAAACTGAAGGATATACTCACTTGTTCAGCCTTTAATAACGACAATACACGTAAATCAAAAAAGTGTTTTGCAAAGACAAATGATTTAGAGAAGTCCTGCACTCTTAAAAACACTGTTTATGAACTTACATGTACGCAGTGTTCGGCCACATATATAGGTGAATTGTTTGTTTGTTTGAATTTATGCACAAAGCTACACAATGGGCTATCTGTGCTCTGCCCACTACGGGTATCGAAACCCGGTTTCTAGCGTTGTAAGTCCACAGACATACCGCTGTGCCACTGGGGGGCGTATATAGGTGAATCCAGTTGTCCAATACATGATCGTTTCAAAGAACATATTCGTGTCACTGAATATCTTGACAACAAATAAGCTACCGCTGATCATTACTTAAAACATTAATAGGCCCCTTTAACATTTTATTATTATTAATTTTATAAGTATGATTTTTTATTATTAATTATTATTATTAATCAGGAACACTAATTTTGATTAGTTGATTACTTTTGTGACATTAGTCGAGTTAATCATAATTTTAATTAACTGAATAATTTACACGACACTAATAGATGTAATCCATGCTCGTAGGTAATTGATTAAATCGTCCAGCTCTAGCTGTAACCATCTGCCTATGTCCCTGTTTCAATCTATACATCTAGCTAACATTTTGATCAATTGGATTTCTTGGACCTTGCATTTTAAGTTCAGAACTTTGCTATTTAAGGTCAAGTTGCGGACTATCTTAAATATCTTGTTCTCAATTAGTCAGTGGTTTTTCCATTACAGTGTGCTGTCATGGGAGGAGAACGCTTTGGTGACTAAACCGACATTCAGGAGTTCCTGTTCAGCAAAGACATGGACTTCCCCACCAACCCAAAGACACCTGAAACTGACTTGAGTTTTCACATGGAAGTACACATGGACGAAGATATGTTACCGGCTGACACAAAGGACAATAGGGATTTAACTGAATCAGTTGTCAAGCTCGGGCCTTTTGTGAGAAAAACCATGCATATTTAGAGATTAATATGTGTGAATTCATTTGCACATGTAAATTGCACAGGTGCTTAAAGTGATGCACTATAATAGAGAAATAGCAAGAAAACATTTACTCTCTAATGTTATGAATACTTGCATTACATTAGCAGAGTTATCAGTTTTATCAAAACTATATCCAATAATATTCGATTACCTGTAACCTTGGAATTTTTACAATATGATTTTCTTGCCTTTGGTTGTCATCTTCTATGTTTATTTCACGAATAATTTCAGCGAATTATAATCTGGTATCGTGCTGTTTAATACATCTTTGTAGATATGTTTCCATTTTCCTCAGGAGTATTTGAAATTGTAATGTGACGTGAGACTGAATACTTTCTTTCACGCATTTGACAACTAGCATGCATAATTCGAATTGTGCATGTGCCTACACGTGAGTATGCAACTGCATGCATCAAATGAAAAGGGCTGTTTACTGGCTTTAAGGTTTTTCCGGAATTAGGTGGTCCCAGCCAGTAATGAATCAATCTACAGGCCTTACCAGCCAGAGGGCCTCTAGCAGCTCTAGAGACCATACCACAGACCAACACTTGTATGCCAGTCGAGTCGAGCCTGCCAGTTCATCAGCTGCAACTCTATCACAAGATTGGAACTCAAGAAAGAGAAACAGCTGAAGATTAAGCATTGGGAACCTTAACTTAGGTGCCTTGTTGGGTATACCAACTGTGCACTCACTCTACCAATACCACTAGATCCTAAGGCCAAGGAAGACCTTCCCAGAGCTAAAGTTACCTCTAAGTGTAGCTAAATGAGAAGAAGGGAAGGCAAAGGAGGAAGATGCTTGACTAACACCACCATCATTTATGACAGTGATTTCAGTAGTCTGGCATCTAGTACCATTTTGACACTGATTCCACTACTATTAATGACAATGGGAACTTTCGTGGTATATGTAGGAGCCTTTTCCTCGACAGTCGACCAAAAATGGCGTAGAGATTACTATATTCCAGGTCTGGTAAAATGCAGGACACCGAAAGCCAAGTAGTACCCATTAAAAAATGTCCCAGGAATCACGTGAATGAGAACTGGGTGTTGACCTGTCACCCACCACCATCATTATATTATTAGGTGTAACACACATCCAGATCCTAAAGCAGTATTCTCAAGAAATGATGGCTAAATGAACAGACATCCTGGCATTGTATAACGAAGTAGAAGATTGTCTTGAACTACATTCAATGTCCTTTTTACATATAAAGAAAAAGGTCCGCCAGTTGTGGATGACACTGAGTCAGCCCAAACAGGCCTTGTCAATCCCATTATCAGAGGCATGACAGTGATTAATAGAAGATCAACAGGTGCTTTAGAGAATGTGTTGTCAGGATTCAAATGAGGATGAGAGATATCGGATCTCGTGCTTGCCATTGGGGTAAGTGTATATTTTATTACTTTAAAATGCTTTATATATAAATGTATCTCTGCGTATTTCTTATATTTCAATGTTGTCCTGTTCGGTTACACAGGCCTGCGAATTTAAACTTCATAAAGGTTGTTTTAATTTTTTACAATCACGTAAGGATTTTTTTTACAAAAACGGGAAGAAATTAAACTCTTACTTAGATCAAATTATTGTTTTAATTTTTTTCAATCACGTAAGGATTTTTTTACAAAAACGGGAAGAACCAACAACAAAACTGTATTTGTATGATGTTTTACGTAGTTTGGAAATCCAAAATAAATTAGGTGTTACGTTACTGGATTTCAAAGAAAGAGAAATAAAGTCTGATAAGACTTTATAAAACTTAACCCTTAATTGATCTTAATAAAAATATTAATTCCTTCTAATATGTAAACAATAAATAAAAATTAATGTATTAAGCCCAAGTAGTACTACAAATTACTGGCTTGTACACGTAGTATAAGACTATAAACATTTGTGTGTGTTTAAATTTGTGTACAGGTTTTAACTATGTCAGTAAAGGCATTAAGTAAAGCCTTCAGTCTAAATCATATTGTTGCGTCAGCGAGGTCACGTGACTAGTATCACGCCACTCCTTCTCTCGAACCTTTGAGAGATTACTAGATATAGGGTAGTCTGGTATATATAAGATGGTCACAATGTGACGCAATAATGTGTGTAGGTAGTGAGTAATTGATCTGCAGTGAGAATGTATTGTTGAAGTTAACGTTCGTTATAGCGTTTGTTTTAGCGCGAATGTTGAAATCAAGTGTATCGTGAGGTTATATTCAGAAAGAATAAACCAGTTTTATTAAGTAAGGACTTGTGTCGCTAAAGTTTCGTCGGAACGAAGTTACGGAAAGTTAATTAACAAACGAAGACGTAACAATATCAAAAACTGGTTTAAGGCATCAAGTTACATACATGCTACACAAACCTGTAAGATACAGGTTTTAGAGAAACAGAATTATTGTTTCTTGAATTGATGAACAGTGGCAGGCTAATTTGGAAGATCTATCTAACTTAAATCACCATAACAGTCAATTTAAGTATTTGCTGACGTGTATCGATACATTTTCTAAATATGCATGGGTTGTTCAACCCAAAGATAAAATAGGAGCAACTCTCGTAAAGGCCTTCGAGCAGATTTTAAAACAAAGTCGTAAACCTTGTAATCTTCAATCCAATATTGGAGGAAAAAAATACTAATAGGCTTTTCAATGTTATATCAAGGAAAAAAACATTTACTTATTTACTATGCATAATGCAACAAAAGCCTCTATAGTTGAAAGTTTAATCATACTCTTAAAATTATAATATGGTGCTATTTGAACCATCATGGAACATTCAAGTACATCTCATGTTAACAAAGTTAGTCAATGCCTATAATAGGTCGTATCACTGCAGTATTAAAATGGGATCGATAGACATTAATCATACAAACCACACTGTGGTGTGGAAAACTCTACAAATCACACATAAAAGTTAAATTTCGATTCCATTTGGGTGATCAAATTCGTTTTAGTAAACCAAAACATCAACTTGAGAGAAGATATATGTCTGGGTGGACAGACGAATGTTACGTATTGCGAATTTGAAATAGTCTGAAGCCAATATTTTAGTTAATTTACGCTTAATAAATACTTTTTAATATATATATACAACAGTATAATTTACAACAACAATTATTACGAATGAATACCACAAACAAAGTTTTATAAACAACAATTTCACTAACTTACAAGGAACATAGAATCTTCTTTCTAGTTCAGAGTTTCCTTGATATCTAGCGAGTTAACTTGAAGTCGATGTACGTACAATTGCCGAGAAGCTAGCTAGCTTTGTCAGACACTGAATTGTTGGACAGTCGAAGTAACATAATATTTTCATAAAACCACTAATGTCCGATAAAAATTCAGTAATACCTTCGGAAAGATACTAACGTCCGATGAGAATCCATTGAGGTTCGAAATTTATAACTGTTCCTGTTAAAATGTCGTATATTTTTCGGTTGATAAGGGTTAGCAAAATCACGGTTTATAGCGTACACGGTTATAACAGGCTCCTAGCAGACTTATCTGCTCTCTTCTTTGGCCTTGGTGGTTTTATATGTGCGGAAAATGTTTTTCAGACAACATTACTGAACTATATTAACAGGTTACGGAAGTGGATATATTTTCGATTCTTGCGTTCACGAACATTCTACAACCTTGGAGAATTGGCGGGAGTTTCGCCATACGGAACTAACATTGTAAGCTAGACACGTTTTTATATATAAACTCAATCCCAACAAACGCTGACATCAAAATAAATCTATAACAAATTAGTTATACACAATTCATATCTGACACTATACATTACGCATATTTTTAAATACAAATTTAATCTAAACAACGTTCGTATTAAAAATAAATACATAACAATAAATTCGTTACACGAAATATTTACAATTCACAAAAGATTGGAGAGACCCCCCCCCCCCCAGTGTACAAACTGCAAGAATATCTCAGAGAACATTTTACGAATTTGAATTACAGAGTGTTATCAAGTACTCAAACGGTGTACGTGGTGGATGAAACACTACATGAACGAGGAAGGAGTAAAAACAAACAGTATTTCATTAAATGAAAATTATATCCAGATAAGTTTAATAGCTGGATCCCTCTTAAGCCGATTTGAATCAGCTGCCATCATAAAATGTTATCTATAATTCTATTACTCATTATTCGATATGGATCAGTTGTACAAGACATTACTTGGCAATAGTTCTATGAACTATTTTGACAGCAATACTCTTACGAGTTATATTACACATCTTCCGAGATCTACTAACCTCGAGGGCTCGTAGGAAGTGGCCTTGGCTGAACTACAATATCCACATAGTTATCATAATGTACTTGATGGTACAAGATAAATCACCTTTCCTAGCTCTGATGCTCACAATAAAATCATTTATAGTAGACCGGGTCATTGCAAAATACCTAAAGATTTAATTAGAATATTAAATCAATTAGAAAATTACATCATGAATCTGATACAGGTCCTGTATTTAGCTACTATTCATTCACCAGAAAATCAAGTGTGAAAGTAAAAGATGGATTCTTTATATTATTTGATCTTGTATTATCTGTATTTCTCAGATATATAAGATTAATCATATGATATCGGAGTCCACTATAGCTGCAAATACTGTTAATATGCATGGAGGATTTTATTTACTCTATGTTTATTCATATATTGTGGAATCTAGTACTGTTGGTGATGCACACATGCCACTGATATGAATTGTTCAACTTAAAGATCAAGATAGAGACATGATCACTAAAACGTTTACAAAACCTCATTACAGACCTGTATCTAAACAAAACATTTTCAGACTATTGCGATAGATATAAAGGGTGACACATGGGTCGACGTATACCATTTGAACATGGGAGAGACATCGTTATGCTTTACTTCCATCATCATGAAAGTACTTTACAATAATGACCCAGTGATTTGTGACACTTATTATGATTACCATGTAGCAAATGGTTTACCATGTTTTGCAGGTAGTCAATGGCAACGAGGTAACGGTTTGGGAGATGTATTAAGCAATCTATTTTGTTCAGCCATACTTTTTCTGAAAGAAAAGGAACAGTAGTTTTAGGAAAACAAGCAGTTAAATCAGGTATAAATTTAGCATCAGCTGTCATACAAGGAAAACCTTTTGTTGATGCTGGAAAACAACGTGCAAAAGAAGGAGCTCAAGAGTTAACTCAAGATGTCACACATATTGCTCTACCTAATAAAAGGACGAGATGCAAAGGCCGGGCATTCAAAATCACTAGAACCAAGAGACAGAGAATATCGAGCCCTGATATTTTTGACAAGTAATCATGTCCCTTTTACCTCATGAAAAGTCCAGTGGACAGAACATTATCCTCTTTCATCAGTGACTGACAATGGACCCATCGAATTTTCTATATCAGGATCGAGAGATGAATACATAGATCCGGCACAATCATATCTAAATGTGAAGGCAAATATTGTTCAAAGTGATGGGTGGACATAAAAAATGAATATAAGTCTGCTCCTGTCAGTTTGTTTCTTAATTCTCTATTTTCTCAATTGGATGTACACCTGAATGACAAACTCATTTCTTCACCTTACATCTCTATGCCTATAAGGCCTACATAGAAATACAAATGAGTTATAATGGAGAAGCCAAGAGAAGACATGGCGGGTAGTTTCGACGATCTCGACTTTAACGATGGAATAAAAGACTGGTACATAAATACTTGAGGTAGTTAAACTGTTGACATGATTAGCTGTTTACATTCAGACTTTTTTTGCAAAATAAGTTTTTGCTAAATGGTATTACTTTAAAACCATGCCTCGTATAAAATAAAGATGCATTTTGTATTGTGTTGAGTGATGAATCAGTTTTCAAAGTTGTTCTAGAACATTTTTCTATCCAAGCTAGAAAAATAAAAATCAGTTTTCAGGTCGATCTGTCATATGCAAAAGCCTTTCAGAAAGGAATTGCTAAATATTCAATGAAGTATATAGAGTAAAAATCATTTTCAATCCCCCAGGGAAACTTATAAGCATTTATCGATAATGCATTTTTAGTACCTACAAGTATTGTTATAGGATGTGTTGATTATGATGCATTTAATGGATCTTGGAAGAAAAACACATGCAATTTCAAATATTAAATATCAATTTCGTTGGAATCAATGTGGATGGAAAACAGTTTCCTGCTCGACCTTTACAACCCGATTTTGATGCTGAGCTGTGTGCACGAAGCTACAAAATATTATTTAGGGTAACAGGAAAACATTTTCAAGATAATGGAATTGATATAGGATATGACTAATATTCGGAAGGATACACACTCTTTGTATTTTATCTTACATCCTACCTATCTGCTGGTGATTCGCACTTTAACTTGATAAAACAGGGAAATTTATGAATAGAAATGTGATTTGGTCTATAAATGTTCGTGCCTATGCAGAATTTCAGTCCATTTTAGAAATTGACCAGTCCAGAAACATCATCACTGATGATGTAGGAAGCAATGAACACTGTAGAGATTTATTCTATTCTCACAAGATTTGTGTACGAGAAAGAAACTTGCCAGCGATCAGCTACCTAACTATGTAGAAAAACAACCATACATTGTCAACTTGGATCCAAGTCATAAACCTGGAAGTCACTGGGTTTGGGTCTACTTTGGTCGAAATGGTAGAAGGGAATATTTGTATATTAAGTAGAACAATCGCAATATTCCCGTCGTTTCCCAGTGGATATGCACGAGAATATTTAGATGGTTCATCTCTCCTGAAAATATATGATGACTGCTCACGTTGTCGCACCGTGAATGGGTGGGGAAATTCACTAGCTGTTAATAAAAACGATAATGATATTGAAACAGATGTTAGTTATAATTGATATAGTTTTTTGTTAACAATAAGACTGGAATATATATAAAACAACAGAAGTACAGTGAAAACAACAGAGTAAAATTTTTAACAAGGATTAATCTTACATTTGTGTTTTCCATAATGTAATAGATATTCGAAGTTAACTATCTTTTGGACTGTTTGTAGGCAGAATGAAATTAAGTAGATTTTCAAGGCCTTTTTATACCACGTTTAATTGCCTAAATGTGTACTTTATAAAGCACATAACGTTTTCATTTTTTAGGTCATACTTGCACAACTGTTCTTTTTTTTACTTTATAATTACCATCCATTATTGTGCTGTGCACCTATATAGGAAATTGACAAGGCCGTGTCCTAGGCGTTTCTTTCAACCTAAACTTACATACAATGGAGGTCATTCCCAAAATCTTAAATAATATGTGTTTGATTCATGCATCACGTCATTGGAACCTGTCATTACATACTATAACTATATATGTTACCTTGCCAAAATTGGGTTATGCTCTCAGATGGTGCATCACGTCGCGAGAACCTGTCGAAATGCACCCTCTGGTGCTAGACAACTTCCATTTCCCAAGTGACTCCTCAACTACTTACACTGTTCATGAATTGGGCAGATATATTACAGTTAGGGGTAAATGATCTATTTATGATCTTTACTAACATTATTATTTCATATGATAACGTTTCAATAACTTAAGTGGAATATATTTACAGATGCCCTGGTAAGTAATATCATGCACTGCAAACATTACTTTGTGGAAAAAGAAGATATCGGTATGCTCACTTTCGGTTAGAACATTCACGCGACATCTAACGATGCGGATACGGAGAATAATTTGAGGACTGTGTCGATACATATGGAGTATAGTAAAAAACAATGCCCAAAAGAAACTACTCTTCCTCTAATGATGGGTCATATAGACGAAAATGAGCCTTGATACTTAACTGGGACTGCTCCTGGAAATGCACCTGACGGGCTAGCTCCTCATCCAGGCTCATAATCTGCCGCCACTCATGATTCTTTGGACAGATATTGTTTTCGTCCACAACTCTATCAAGGCTTACTTACTTTGGTTGTCTCTCATGAAATAGTTCGCTAGGTAGCTCTCCAACTTGGCTTTTTGTTGATCAAAGTACTGAAGTCAATAAGAAAAACAAGAACACATGTAATGCTTCAACTTTTTGATGTTGTCAGCATTAACGAGATCGTAATCTTGTACAAGCAGTTTACAGTATTTAAAGAGTCCACCACCTCGTATTTCCTCCGGATCTCTAATAGCTATCAACTCTTTCACTAACAACAATAGGAAAGAAGTTCTTTTCATAGAAACCTTAAAGCGGTCGTAAAATTACAGGAGAGAGTCCAAGATTATTTTGAAGAAATCCACACTAAACGAAAGCTTCCGTTTCATTGTGTCGACAAACATGTACTCAATGTTCTTTCCACAGTTGACACTGAGTGAAATCAGACTCAAGCAGTCCCCTTCAACGAGTTAACCATTTTTTTATGTAAGCTTCCTTTAAATTGCAAATATTTCTCCTGTTCTTGCTACCTTCTTTGAGTAAGTAATCGAGCAAAGAATTTAGCATCGCCGCTGTTACTTTTTCGAAACTTCGGTGGCTCGAAAGATCAACACCAAATATCAAGTCCAGTTCGTTATAGGGAAATGTGTATGGAGCTAAGATACGACTTGCTGCTCCACCGTTTAATATAACGTCCTTAATGGGTACCAAATTATTTTTTAACTTTCACCTTACCACTTGGACCAAGTCTTTAAGCTTGGCTTCTAAAATGTGGAATCTACCACGGCCATGAATTGGTAGTACTTCGTACATAATACTATGTGAACGACTGATCTGCTCGTAACTAAATACAGCAAAGCGTTTGATAACGAATAGATTCCTTCCATCTATAGCTTCTGTCGAAGATGCTTAAACTCCACGCCAAGTTTGGTTGACTATAGCAGTGATTCTCAGCTGGGAGAATGGTTCACAGATGGGTTAATGATATCAGAATCGGGGTAAATGAGAATGATGTGGTGAATGGCAAGGTTAAGGAGTATTATCAAGAAATTAATGTCACTATTTTAGATGAAAAAACCCGAATAACTTATATATCAAAACAAAACATTTAATAAATGAAATAGTCTCCATTCTTATCGCT
>NW_013666769.1:152775-157800 GCF_000517525.1 Limulus polyphemus
CATACATTTTCCCATTCAGATGGTGTTGCAGCGAACGAAAACGATGGTAATTTGATGGACCCATATCTGGAGAATATGGTGGGTGGGGAGAACTTCTCGACCTAACTCCATAATCTTGTATTGCGTCAAACATGCCACATGTGGACGTGAATTGTCGTGGAGAAGAAGAACACCTTTCCGATTAACAATAAATTATCATGGTTAGGTGTCAGTTTTGAACAACAGAAAATCTGCTAGAACAGTTTCCCATATAAAAGTCGACTTACCTTTAGAGTTCGGCCTCTTGCTTTGAAAAATGCAATAGTAATAAATGTGCTTTACTATCTCTTATAATTTTTATTGCTTGAGGTCTGATTAATTATATATAAGTCTGTCAATCAATGAATGATTCAAAGCAATAAATGGGCTACCGTGAGAAGACCAAAGCAAGTTGTTGTTGTTGTCATTTCTTCTATTTCACAGATTTCGTGCTCATTTGATTGGATGCTAATAGTTTTGAGCGACCTCTTTTTTGTGATTGCCTTAACTTCAACAGGAACTTCATTTTGACTACATACACAACAGTTGCATTTCGTGAAACATCACTCCTTCCAACCTTGCTCTTGCAACTAAAACCTCTCATCAAAATCTTGACACAAACAGGAAAAATAATGCATTTTCAAATCAATACATTTCTTCAATTGGTGTACCAGTGAGTACAAAAGTTGTATTGTTTAAAAATTCTAATGGGATTTTTATCGTTTGATGGATGTTGTGATTATCAAAGCAGCCATTAATTTCTCTATGATCTAATTCAAATTTTGGGTGAATAAAATCAAATATTTCTTTCTTAGTAGCATTTTTGAAAAACAAAAATATATATTGATGTACAAATATAATCAATCATCAATAAATATTACTAGTTATTTGCCTCCATGAAAAACTTTAGATGTCTTATGTCCCTTATACACTGGCTGGCTTTTTGGTCATCTAATGATTCAAGCCGGTTACTAGGATGAAGAGAGGCTTCCAGGTGGTAACTCAAAGGGAAAAAGGGGATTAAATCAAGATAGAACACAATCGAGAGAGGGGTATAGAGAATTATGTCAATATCCCATTTTTATAGTCAGACCGACGTATTAGTAGCGTATCTCTCAATTGTAAATTGCATTCATCAACTATCGTTCTACATTCACAATTTTAACTACCCAGAACCCATTGTACAGGTTTCTATGTTATCTGGTTGAATAATTGAACATTCAAGAAAGTCTATACAAAAATTCGTACGCGTTAGCTCGAGACTTAAGAATAAAATTGTAGCATGTGACTGTCCACATCCAAAATATCAGAGGATTAGCAATCGCTCATGACCTTGTGACATCAGGCCAACATGGATCATAGATGGGATTAACGACTTGCAGAGACTGCATGAAAACTTAGAAAAATGCGTGAATGTATCTACTTAATGGTAAATTCAGTATTAATTATGAAATCGTAAAATACGATAAAATGAAATCATCACACTTCCCCTTTTATTATCTTCAAGTTCTTCCATAAACCAACCTTTAAAGTCAAGCACATTTTACACTAAATGTTGTTTGTTGTTAAGCACAAAGATACACAATGGGCTATCTGTGCTCAGTGCCTATTGGTATTAAAACCCAATTTTTAGTGGTATAACCCCTCAGACTTACTGCTGAACCACTGGAGGGGGGGGGCAACTAATAGGTGGTAACTCTCTCCCACAGGGAACGTTCAACACAACAAACATTCGAGCAATCAGCTAGAAAAATTAAATAAAATTAAAATAGAATATAGCTCAAATACAAATAAATTCCAAATCAATAACCTCAAAATATAATGAAATCACAAACTTAAACAAATACAAATACAAATTGTTTCATTCGAATTCTGATTAAACCTGAAAGTGAGAAAAAAATGCAGCAATATATGTGTTTTCAACATCTTCTTTTAAAATATACAAGCTAAACATATTACATTAATAAGCTAAAATACATAAACATAACAAGAGACAACTATAAAGTAAAATAGAAACAAACTTCATAATATAAAAACAGTTTATTTTGTTTCATTGATAGATTGTTTATTTCGTTGCATTAATGCCGCACTTTGCATTTTAGGGCCATGAGTGCAGTATAAGAGTGATAATCAAGTTTCACTATTCGTCTAGGTTAGTTAGTAATTGGTACTGCTAGGTTATCAATTCAAAATCAGAATTTGGTAAGGTTAGCTCAAATATCCATTGTCTAGTTTTGCACGAATTTTCAAAACTTAGTATTTTAAACGTGAGATGATAAATTAAACAAATAAAGCAAATAAGTAAGTAAATGAATGAGAAAATAGATAAATAAATAAAATGCAGAGGTACTTACAGTTAACAAAACAAGCAAAAATGATAAAAGAAGAAAGAATCCACTCACATATTATTTACAATAAATCTCTAGATAGACGATGGAAGAACACCAAGACATTGAAAAATTCTCCCTCTTATCATTGACTCTTCAAAACGTCTCTTGGGCCCTGTAAATGTCTGCCTCCCCAGAGATGCATTATCTCCTCGTGGAGCCAATGAATTGTTTCTTGAAGCCTACAGTTTCTTCCATGAGGTGTTAATGTTCATTCTTGGGGTGACTCTGAATATGACCTCCTTATTGTTACATGAGTGCCCAGATCTCAACTCACTCTGTTGCTTGAGCCTGGCAATTGTGGTATCAACATTCCATTGTCAATAAATCATTACCATGAGGTACCAACGGTTTGACTGTTATTGATAGATATGACATGTCAAGTAGTGTGCTTAAAGTAGGGCTATTTGAATCCCTAGCTGGCTACTAGTTATTTCTTAGCTGTGACTTGGTTGATGAGGATTGCCCAGGTTAAGTGGTGCCTAGATTGACAATTTTATGGGCATCTTGAAATGTCCTTCTGACAGAGGCGTCGCCAGGTAATTAAAAGTTTCGGGGCTGAGGCCCATAGGCGCGGAAATTTTTGGCATTTCAGTATGATGTCGGTCATGATTTTCTATTCTGGTTTTCAAGGCACTAACTGAGGATTTGGGGCACTGTTGAATAGAAAGGGGCATGGGCCCCGTGCCAATGCCTAGTAAAGCTCCTGCCCTAAGACCTGAGGAGGAAAGATAGAAAGCTTTTGAAATGTCATTCTCTCTACAGTATTGATACTCATTTCACCTTTGTTTATGTAGTTTAAAATGCATTATTCAGCAATATCCACAAAGCCGATAAAAACTTCAATATACATCTATTAACCAAACATATTCTGAGCCAAACGTACTCACACACAATAAATATACTATGTAACAATTCAAATAATGAACGAATACTTTAGTTACCAAAACTGAAAGATATTTTTAATCAATATCAATGAAAATAAATTTTAATCATCCCCAGTTAAAAGGCCTAACTGACTGTTCTGTTGAAAAACTGATGTCCCGGGAATACCACAATTGTTGGGTCTGTGTTTGTTAGTTCAACACCACAAATATTGAGTTTCTATTTCAAGAAAGTGCTAGCAATGCGAGGTACATTAACAAGTAAGTAACTAGCATTATTTATTTGAGAACTTAGGTATCTCTCTTGGTTGTCGCTATTTACATTAAAGAATGTGAACTGTGTGTATAACTTTCTGATGAAGAAATAAAATGCTTTTCTTTCATTAAATGGACTGGAGTTTGAACTATTTTTACCGAATAAACGAACAGAACCCGTCCATCGACAGAAACCGTTTAACTTACGCGGGCTGTTTCAGGAAATATTCAAAAGTATGTCTCTCTTTTTTCATTTTCATTTTTTTTTTTAAACATCTGCGACCATTCAAAAATTACGTAGTTTCACTTACATCAAATATCTATGCATTGTTAGATGTATCTATGACACTTAAAGAAAAAACTTATTATTTGACGAACGAGGAATCAAATGATCGAAATAGTCTTACTCTTTCTCACCATCTATAAAAAGTTTTCATAACAAATGATTTGTTTCTCAAAAGTTTTTCTGCTGAAAACTATCATTTATTATACTAGCAGAAATGCCGCCCAAAGGGTGGCTGTTTGTGATAGTTCCTGCGAAAAGTGTTGTTGAGCCTTTGGCCCTATTACCTTACTATAACAGTCTCAATCAATAGAATATAAGTAAACTTTTTCAACATTTTATTACCGACTGAATATCGTTTTGATATACAACACTGCGAGTTTTCTTATCTGCCTCTTATGTGAGTATTAACATGTTGTCAGGCGATCCAGTTCTTGACAATGCCACATATATCATACCATGTGTAAAAGCCTCATTCTGTAGGTAAAGTTTTTATAAAATACCCAATTGTAATGAGACTTTCTTAAGAACTCCCCCTTATGATGTTGAAAAATCGTGCGAAATTTCTTCCAAATCGAACTTAAACTGTGGGAGGAATTTTGTGAACAGGCGGACATTAGCCTCTGATATATATAGATAGATTTATTGTGAGTTCTACTGCAACTAATAGTTATAAGTTTTATCAGTAGATGGCAAGACAGACGTATTTTATTTATAGCTTAGTGAAAGTTACTCACGTTGTTACCCCTTCAGACCTACAACGCAATGTCTGCGGACTTACAACGCTAGAAACCGGGTTTCGATACATGTGGTGAGAAGAGCACAGATAGCTAATTTTGTAGCTTTATACTTAACTACAAACAAATAATTCACTTTGTTTTATGGTGTTGAGTTGTTTTTGTAATAAATAGCAAATCATTCATATTAGATTAATTTATTTGTTATTTAAATCAGGAGTAGGTCAATCAAACGCTGCCCAACAAGCGGCTGTTTCTGCTAGTAATTACAAATCATACTATTCATACTTCACTGTAAAAAATTGTGAAAAAAAAGTTAACATTTACTAAAAAAAACATTTTTTTCTGAGAAGTACTGCACGGGAAAAGTGTTCGGATCGTGCTCTTTAGTCATACCCAACAATTCTACCAAGTAGCCTATCAGTGTTGCCTTTTCTAACTTATTGTTGCGTCAGCGAGTC
>NW_013666769.1:158727-166011 GCF_000517525.1 Limulus polyphemus
TACGGAAAAATCAATTAACAAACGGAGACGTAACATTATTTATACTTATTATTTCGGTCACATATATAGATAGATATGTAGACGGCCACGTCATTACTCTACGTAATTTTCATTATCAGATGTGCCTATCCATTATTAGTACACACACATCGTCTAAGCCAATGCATGGAAAGATAGAATGAACCACAAACATGTAGCAACAGATAGATAAATATATATGTGTTTATATATATATATATACAGAGAGAGGGTGGGGCATTGTGCCAAAAAAGAGGAGTTTAAATATAACAAACTATGCTAAGTAACCAAAACCACCTAGAACCAATTTTAAAACCTAACACAAAATAACTCTAGTTGAATTTGTTCATAAAAAATAAAGTTGTACTTGGTGATAAAAGATAAAGACATCAGTTGATACGAAATAAAATATTCAAAAATACCATCTGAACTGGATATAGTCTGTAAAACATTTCGCCAGCATCAAACTCATGATAGCACCTCTTCAAAATAGTCCCCATCTGATACTAAATCAAAATACACAATACAATCTGGTACCAATGATACAAAACAAGCAAATAGCACAAGTGTATATTGTAATAACTGTGCAAAGGCCAAGAGTGTAAATTATACAAATATACGTTATTTCTCTAATATAGATTATACAAAAAAAGCACAAGTAAAGATTATACAAAAGGAGCATGTGAAACGAATAAAAACGACACAAAAAGCGTATGGCAGGAGTATGAGTTACACGGAATAAACAATAAAATATACTGTTGCGTCAGCAAAGTCACGTGACTAGTATCACGCCACCTGTATCTAGAAATATCCTGTTCCTTCAAGAATGCCCTAGCATTTACTAGATATGTATTAGTCTTGTATATATAAGACGTTCACAACGTGACGGGACAACAGAGGTAATGAGTAATTGAACTGCAGTCAGAGAGTGTGTAGTTGAACGGAGTATTGTTTAAGTCGAGCTCGTGAGACGTGAGTTATAGCGTTTGTTTTAGCGCGACTGTTGAAATTAAGTGTATCGCAGAGTTATATTCAGAAAAAATAAACCAGTTTTATTCAAGAAAAGACTTGTGTCGCTAAAGTTTCGTCGGAACGAATTTACGGAAAATTAACTAACGACTGGAGGCGTAACAATACAAAAGAATCAATGACGCCAGTAAGCCTTCAGTAAAATTATAAACTGAAAAGACTCGAAGTAACGGGACAGAGACCTCATCAGTGATCATTATACTTGTAAGTAAACGTGCATCTTAAAATAATTTTGTACATCTTACTATGTGTTACTGCAAGCTAATTGTTTAAAAAGTAAGGTAACTCTTTAAAAATATTACAGTGTTTTCTATCTAGCTGTTATAATACATTTTGCTTTGATTCATATACATTTTAGTGTAGGACTGTTCAGTAACTGTAATTTTCGCTTGAAAGTAAAACATCTAGCGCTTAGTGTTCTTAAAAAAGAAATACACACAAAATAAAACATTTCTGATGAAGCTGTATCATATTGCATCTAGTCTTATTAAAACTTTGTATATATTGTTATACGTTTGTATCTGGAAGGAAGAACGAATATCTAACGTTTCTCTATAACATTGTGACAGCTTTTATTCTGTTTTAAGAACAGCACTTGTAAAGAAGGGCGTTTCTCTTCAGTTTTATGAATGAATTATTTACATTTCATTAGCGTTTTGCATGATCGAGATTGTAAAGAAGAATGCTATATTTGATGTTTTATTTCATTATGGAGAAATGACCATCATTTACTTATTCGTACAAGATCATTACTAGCAAAAGAAGTGTGATAAAATATAATTATCCTGTTTGTTTTTCTCTGCATTAATCTCATTCATATGGAGTACGGATCAAAGTGTTTTCGACCGCCTACGCGGAGTTCATCCGTACGTAAAGGCTATTCCACGCTACGACTTGTAAGAAACGTAAGGCTAACGGAAAGATGTTGACGTCATTACCTAATATATCCTCTTGTCTCTTTGCGTGCTTATAGGAAAGTTAGCAAATTGGCCAATCAGGTTAGGCTCACCTTCCCTATATTCAAAATAGTTACAGCTTCAGTGTTCGAAAGATCTGGTGAAGGATCACACAATTATTTACGACAAATTATATATTTCCAAAAAAGCTTACATTGTACTGTATTATGTACTTATTACAAATAAGTTTATAAAGTTTTTTTTTGTTTTAATTCATATTTCATTTTCGACACTTACACGTGCCTAAATTTATTATCCAGTCATGGATTTACAGTACTAAAATCCGGAATTCGATTCTCTGCGGTGGACTACAGCCAGTTGTGTAGCTTTGCGCTAAAATAAACAAACAAATTCAAATATCGTATTTGTTTCTTTGGCTTCTTTATATGATCAATATTCATAAGTAAAATTAATTCTTCACGTCAACGATCAATGACAGCCATTTTTGTTGACTTTACACCTTCAACCCCACTCCCGTTTTGTTAAACATTGATAGCTATCATTACATTTTTTACAACTCTCAGTGTGATCTAACTTTGCACTGCTGTTTCTCTGTGATTTGTAACTAAATATAGCAGCGTCAGCGCTATTGATCTTTGAAGTGTGCTTGTAGCAAGCAACAGACGTCATCTCTACCCACGCTTTTCTGGAGGGTTTGTCAAGCAGCGTAATTTACGACTTTAGCTGAATCAAGTGCGCACATGCCACCTTCCTGTAACTACGACCATTGACAATTTTAAATAATAAAAAATTCTTACAACAGTTCTACTTTTCATTAAATTTGTCATAAGTACTGAAAGTGAAAATAAGCTGGGGCCTTTAGAAGAACTCTTAATAATAAGCCTTCAGTAGCTCAGCGGTAAGTTTGAAGACTGATAATGCTAAAAATATTGCTTCGATACCTGTGGTGGGCACAGTACGATAGCCCATTGGGTTGCATGTGCTTAACAAAAAAAAATGTAGCAATAAATATTTCCTTATTCTATGACATTCTATTAATATGACGCTGATCAGTCCAACGTCAGATGCAAAAATAAATTAAAATACTTGAGTATTGAAATGATTGTTTATAGAAAACTTCAATTAAATTCATTATGTGAGTGATTGAAGTTAACAAATTAACAGGTGTGCCTAGTTAGAAAATAAATCATAAGAATTTTCCAGAATTTATGAGTGAAAATAATGAAGAATATGCTACTAGATGTATTTGCGCAGGTCCTCGATAGTGTTGTGTTTCAAGAGTAAATAAAACCAAAATTAAGAGCAAATCTTTTTTATTTCTTGCTTTTGAAGTTCATATGTCATGCTGTGTTGTAGCCTACAGAGTGCATAATTCTTTTCGTGATTTATTGGATGTGCATGTTTTACTCACGTAACGACAGTACAAATTGCAACGTTAGGTGGCCCTTATGAGACGTCATTTTAGTGTCTACTGACTGACTGACAACACATTACTGTATAGTGGTGAGAGTGGGTAAAACAGGTGACTCCTCCAGGCGGTCTTGGGCCTCCTTTCGGGGAAATACAATAGTAACTACATTATATCTGCCGTATCCTGTGCCAGAAAGGCCTTTCGACCATTACCAAGGCCAATCAGACCGGCTGGGAGCTACTTATATCATCAACTTTTATAAAAATGACTGTTATGGTGTGAACTAGTGTTGTTCTTTTAAGAGTATCTGGACGGTCAAAATAACTTAATGTCTAGTCCACCTAACAATAATAAACTACTTTATTTCCTCCCTTAACATTTCTACAAGCTTGAACATTTGTACATTGTTGTAAGTTGTTGTAGACCTACGTTACAAATGACGTTAACTAACGTAAAACAAATCAACTTACTTGTACAAAGTAACTATATAAGTGCGATAGCAAACACAGATCCAAATGCTCCACGAAAACACACTGACTGATTCAACTCTCTATCTTAAAACTGAATAGAGTCTATAAATCGGCTATGTGCCAACAAACCCACCATTTTACATGGAGTGTCCAAGTAAGATAAATGAACAATGTTTTCCAAATCTTCTGTAAGTTCAGTTAAGGTCTCTTCTTTCCTCCATACCCTGTTCTGGAACTTTGGTCTAGATTTTTCTTTCTGGTACGATACTCTGAACATGTTGGATAAAGCATTTACTAATTCTTAATAGTTGTTACAGCTTTCAGCTAGTATGTTATACAGTGTTGTCAAAGCTGGTTCCTTTAAATGGGTGGCTTGTGTTTCATTATTCCACCCATTCACTCAGAATAATGGTAATAATGGTAATAGATGTTGATCAAATAAGTTTTCCTATTCCATACCTTGTAGTAGATAATGTTTAGGATGGGACTCTTCAGCCAATGCAGGAAAAATGTGACTGGTTTAAACTTTGTATTTAATTATTTGTTTTTCAATTGTGTTATTCTGTCACTGATGTTCTTTTTTATCTCAATTGCAGTATTTTTTACCTTCTATATGTCTTCTTGTTTTTACTTCATCGATTTGTCATTACAGCCTTCCTCTGTTTTTCAATTTTGTTATTGGTGCAGCCTCTCCATACTTCTTCGAGATTATTGTTGTAATTTCTCTATACATTTCCAATAGTTTCATCTACTTAGTATTCGTATTTATTTTTATTTCTAATTCTTCCTTAGATACTATATCTATTTCTTGTAACTCCTCTCTTAAATTCTTGCCTATTAACTGTTGGTCTTTAATTTTCGATCTCTTTCTTATTGATAGTCTTTCAATTTTCTGTTTCTTTCTTTCCAAACTTGCCTTAAAAATTTCATAGCCTCAAATAACGCTTCGCGCTTACACTTTGACCTCATGTGAGTCATCTTCAACAGTTAAAGTTCTATTTCAATTATATTCAAAGTTCTGTTTTATTTTCACCAAAACAATATCCAACTTTTGGCAGCAGGTTGTAGCATTGTTTTTCATTGGTGGATATTTCAATTACCTCCTGAAAATAATACAACGTCCAGCCCAGTAACGATAATAAATTACTATATTTCCTCCTTTAACGTTTCTATAAACTTGAATACCCTGGTGTAACTTGTTGTAAGCCTATATTACAAATGACATTAACTAACCTAAAACAAATTAACATACTTGTACAAAGTAATTCGACAGACACAATAGCAAACACAGATCCAAATACTTCTCTAAAACATAATGACTTATTCAACACCCTATCTTAAAACTATCTATGTATTTTCTTGACTATCTTTCAACTCTCTCTACTCTTGAAGCAACTCTACAAACTTCACAACTATTTCTAGTTTATAAGCTAGCTTAGAAAAACTTGACTTCAACTTGGAATATTCTAGATGTTCTATGCCCTCTGATTTAAGTCATTTCATGTACTAGTCAGATTTTTAGGATAAGGAGTACTAACAAAATATATTTGAAAAGGTTTTTTGGTGTACAAAACTTGAAGACAGCTTTTATATGCGGAAACATCTGTTAGCTGAGTTCTTGCACAGATCTTAAAATATAAAGTTGATAAATGGAAACATCGGCACATATAGATTTGTAGATCTTGAGAGTCGAGTTGTTCAAAACTTGAAAATAGCGTAGATAACTGGACCAATTGTTGGTTGAGATGTTGCAAAGGAAATATCTGTTGAAGCTTTTCGCCAGACACTAATCATAGCAGAACCGTCTGGAAAATGATCTATGTTAACTGTACATTAATTAGAATATCAACTAGTCAAGAAACTATATCCGTTAGAATTTTTCAGTAAAATTGTTAAATAACGTTTTTTTAGTTATATAACTTCATCATTCAAAGTATAAATATTGACGTAAATTATCGAAAAATTCTGAATTGTTTGTATTTATACTAAATTTCAAAGAATTTTGTATTATTAAAAGTATATTATTTATGTTAGAATACGGTCTATATACTTCATGTTGAAGTAGCACAAGGACGAGCAACAGCCCCCTGAGCCTTTAACATTAGGTAGATAACTGGTACAGGACAATTTGTAATTAATTATGTTTCTCAGAAGACTGTAACATTAGGCTGATTGTTTTTTAACAGTGCATTCTTTATTCGATCTCTTAGGGGTTTTGCGTATTGTATTCGCCATATCTATTTCCGACAATGCATTTTGCAAACACAATAGTGGCCAGAATGCTATATATATAAGCCACTTGTCATGGAGTAACATGTTTTTTTTCAAAGTATGAAATTTTATCCCTTGCATGCCTTTGTAACGATTAATGTAGTATTTTAATATTATCTGAGCTTTAGTATCTCGGTAATGATAAAGCATCTCAAAAGATTATCTTAAATTTCCGTAGTTATAACAAAATGTTAATTTGTAATCTGCTATACACTAAGTTCGTACTCATTTCAAAGGATAGCACAGAGATTGTAAAAGAAGAATGAGTTTGGTATGCATTTCTTTGTAATAGTATAATGAGAAACACAAGTGATGTAGATAATTTACAATCACAGGATAATACACAGGAAATTTTGGTTCTAACTTAACAGTGTGATATATTGTTTATTTGGAATTAAGCACAAAGCTACATAATGGGCTATCTGTGCTCTGCCCACCACGGGTATCGAAATCGGTTTCTAACGTTGTAAATCCGCAGACATACCGCTGTGCCACTGGGGGACAGTGTGATGTATCTTTATTTCTATTTTGTAGTTGTGCATCCTAGATGCAGTTAACTTATAAGCTATTCTATAGTCAAATGTGTTTGTATGAACTCTCTCAACACGGGCTCAGTCAATTTGGCCGACTACGTGACCTCTTTGTACTCGATTAGTCTTTATAGATTTAATACTTCTAACTTTCAATATAGTATGTATATCTTCACAAAATTTAGCAGTTTCAGTTAATATTATAAGTTTTTCACATATGAAAAATCATATTTTAGTGAAGTATTTTTAATAAAATAAGATCAAGACTTGTCCATTTGTTTTGAATAGTCCGTGTGAAAAGTAATTTTCATGTTAAAACTAAAAATACTTTTCCTTATCTCAAAAATCTCAAATTTCCTTTGTATAATCCCTAAAACATCTTAAATGCATTTCAAACGTTTTCTTTTTCTCAGTAAAACTTTACAGTTCATTTGTTATTTTCTCTACCCTATCTCAAAACGGGATCGGTCAATTCGACCAACCTCGTAACCACAAAAAAAATCGAAATAATCCTAAATCGTCCTTTTTTCTTTCTAAAATGACTTCAAATTGCAGCATGAAACTACATTCGTTTATTCCATGTAACTCTAAGTTAGTAACAGTATACATCTATTTACAATTAAATGTTATTGTTTTAT